>NC_134171.1:36788980-36989594 GCF_964188355.1 Buteo buteo | reverse complement strand
AGACGAACTTTAGCTGCTGATCTTGCCAGCTGACTTAGTGGGCATCAGCATGTAAATCCCTTTTCCACTGAGACAGATGCAGGGCTGGGACCTCACTCTCTTGTTAGTTGGTGGAATGATGTGAAACAGGTGTCAGTTGGAAATACAGGAAGTGTGGTTTGATCTCTGTAAACAAATGGAAAAAAGAAACCTCAGGTTTACGCAGGATCCAGTCTTCAGCAAAGTTGCATAGGCCATACTGAAGCTCTGCTGCTTTGTTTTCTATTGCTGCCTAAGCTACTTGTAATCAGTGTGCAGCAGGAATGCTTGACTGCAGTGAAATGCACTCCTGGGAAGAGAAGTTGGAGAACTGGATACAGCAAAAGTAATGATGTCCCTGAATGCGATTGTTATAAATCCATCCTGCCATCCATACTGTATCTTGTCAACTGTAGATGGGAACTCTTTTTTTTTTTTTTTTTTTTTTTTCCTGAAAAAGCTTTTTGGATTTCGAAATGGATTGAGAGGATGCAATGGCTAGATTTTAGTCTAAGAAAGGAATTTGTGATTTTTCCTATTAAGGAGGATGTTTTCTCAGAAATTCTGACTTTGAATCTACAGCTTTCAGCTATGTATGAATACACATGCAGTTCTGAGATATTAATTGTTGGCTGTGGTTTTACTTCCCTTTCTCCCTCTCCTGTCTCATATTCTTTATTCTCTGCATATCATTTGGGCTTTGCCACTTTATTCCTGCTCTCTTTTAAAGACTTTTTCATTTACTGTAAACACAGTACAGTCTAACCTCTTTTATCTTCAAGTGTTACTGTTTTAAAATTAGTTAGTCTACTGCCAAGGTTAAACAGTTTAAGATGAAGAGAAACTTCACCTGTTAATATATTCAGGTTTTTTGGTTCCTGCAAGAGTTTTAGTCTTCTAAAGCCCTATACAGTTCTTCATATGTTGGCGTTCTCTACTGCTAGAGAAACATAAGCTTGAATCTTTACTTGAGATCAAATAGGAAAAAGGCTACAAATTTATCTTAACATATGCGCTTTAAATGTTAATAGATGCAGTCTAAAGACTAGGTCGTCTTACTGTAGTTTGCTATTTTTGGGTAGCTTCAGATGCCCCCTTTTTTTTTTCAAAAAAAAAAAAAAGAAGTTAATATATTTGTTCTAGAGTTTCCCTTCTAGAACACAGAGGATGGATGAGTTCTTAAAGCAATGCATCTGTCTCCTAGGCAAAAGAATGTTTAAGAGTTTGAGCTTGCATTGCATGTAGCTCATCACATAAATAGTTCCCTTTGGGTCTGGACAAAATTCCAATTTCATGGATTTTTCATTGTCTTATTCAGGCTTTGATCTTTCTGATCCTGAAAAGGAGAAGATGGGGATTTTATCCCTACAGTTGAAAGAGAAAAATGTCCTTCACTCGGTAAGTTTTATTCTACAAAAAAAAGTCTGTTTTCTAATATTATCCTAATGTTTGCATATATAATGATATCAGTAATGGTTTTATCTGTTAGGAGCTAATAATCACTTTGTTGAGTAATGCTGTCGCGCAGTTCAAGAAATACAAATGTCCAAGAATGAAAAGTCATTTGAGTGAGTATAGATAATCTAATGCATTTTTTTAAAATTAATTTTGCAAAGACTTTTGGTATTGATCTGGAACTTTTTTTTTAATCAGTGGTTCAAATGGGAGAAGAATATTACTACGCTAAAGATTATGCCAAAGCTTTGAAGTGAGTACCATCCATCATTGCTTCTTTCACACAACTATTCTTCTCACTAAGACCTAAGTCTTATTGCTATGGAATAATGTTGGAAGCTCATATAAGATGCTTCTTGTACCTGGATTTGATTGAAGCACAGCTTTGGAGTCTATGAACTCCACTTATATTAAAGAAGGCAAAACAGATATGATGAGTCAGAGTAGAAAAACTTCCTGCTGTAAGCTGTTGTGGAGATTTGCCTTATTGGACAATTATTATTTATTTCTAGCTCACTGATTGAGTGCTGTCTCTCTCCCAGAAGTGATTTCTGAAACTTGCCTGCTACTGCAATGAGAATGTAGTTACATTTAATTACAGACTTTGTAGTTACAAAATTAAAAAAATATTGAAATGTAGCTGAATTTAATTTTTGCTTATATACTAGAGAATTAGCAAAAGGAATTGTTTTTATTGATGTAGTTTTCTGCTATTAACAACTACAGAGCTAGGAAAGCTTAGTGCTGAGGTACAGCTACTGTCTTTTCTGAAGGATGTGTCTTATGTTTAGTTTCTTTGTATTTTTAAGGGGAAACAGGTCATGTTAAGTAGGAGTCTCACAATGTTTTCATTAACTAGGTTTCAAAGATCACATGTTGTAAAGGGAGTATGTTTGAGGTAGGAGAGATGTGTTCACTGTTGTGACTAGCTGGCTGGAAGCTACATGGAGGAGAAGGTAGGCTAGGATAAGCAGATCAATTTGCATCAAGCCTAATTTCTATACAAACAAGCATTTCTTATTTATGTTTAGGTAGATTTATCTGAAGTAGACAAACTCTTGTCTTGAACAGTTGAACAGAGTTTAAAAATTTCACTTGTCTGCTTTGTTAGTAATAGCAAACATTGCTGAGTATTAAAATCATATTAAGGTGTGCAGTTTTGCCTGATAAAGGATTGGTGCATGTGTTGTTTGTAGATCTTTGAAACCCTTGAAGGGAGCAGAGGATAGGAGGTAGGAGGGAAAAGAAACATCTCAGCTTAAGGAACATTAAAATTCTTCAGTTTGGAAGGGGACTTTATAGTGTGGGTTTTGGTTTGGTTTTCTTAAAACTTACCGCATACTCAATAGTAAAGCGTATTTTCAATGCAGTGCTGGATTAAGACTCTTCTGTCCAGTTGCTGTTTTGCTAGTTCTTTATGTGAAGACAGATGAGTGTTTCTGTTGTTCTTTTGTGAAGATTGTTCTAGCCTGAAATAGAAAATTCATGGAATAAATGTGTTTCTTTACAATAATTTCATGCTGTTTTCAATAAATCATTGCCATGTGTAAACAGTAGACTTTACTTTAATCTAGCATTTATATTAGTGAAGATGACTTTTGTATTAATAATACCAAATAAATGTGAGCTTCTAAAAAAATATTGGTGTGTCTAACTTGTTTTTCTCTCATTTTTACTCTGTTGCAGGCTCTTGGATTATGTTATGTGTGAATATCGCAGCGAAGGATGGTGTACTCTTCTCACTTCCATATTGACGACAGCTCTCAAATGTTCCTATCTGATGGCCCAGCTGAAAGATTATATAACGTACTCTTTAGAGCTACTGGGTAGAGGTATTCTTAAGAAATGTACTCGGCCTATACAGAAAAATTAAAGTACATGTATTTGGAAGTCTGACACTTCATTGTCAGACACAGTGCTTACAGTACTTCAAATGATTTAACTACAAAAGAACTGTATACCTGCGCTGAATTTTTACTACTTTCTCTCATATGCTGGAATTTGAATTTTCTTGTTCTTCTATTATAAAATTCACTGCATTCAAATAAGCTCTGTGCCTTAGATATCCTGACACAGTCTTATTTGAGACTGTTCAAATAATGTAACACAAACTTCCTGAGCTTTGGGATGGGGGACTAACTGTAGTATAGCTAGCACCATTTTTCTGGACTTTAAAATCCAAAATATGCTTCTCTCAGGCTTTTTACTAGAACTCTGCAGATGAAATATGCATGTGGTGTGTTTTAGGGAAAAAATGTGACATAGGGTGGCTGCACAGCAATAATGCAAGCATTCTGCTTTGTATAATGTCTGTTACCTGATGTTGCAGAAATAATCCTTTCGTGCCCTAAATTGCTAACTAATAACACTATTAGGGTAGGTGTGGTAAAAAAGGGTTTGCATCTTCTGTTAGCTAGCCAGGCTACTCTGCTTTGTATTAAAGAATAGCCAACAAGACAAACCCACCTTTCTTCATTTTCAAGAGAAGAGTGCTTATTTTAAGTAGTACTTTTTTCTTCCTGTCTAGTTGTTGTTTCTAATATTATCCGAGCTTGCCTCTTTGCATGCTTCAGACTTTTCTACTGTTCCTTCTGTTTTTAAACATAAATAACAAGAAGGTTTAGGCATTATTCTCTTGCGGTTTTCCTCCAATAACTTATGAAATGCTTGTCTAACCAAAAAATATTTTACTTGTTTCCTCTTACTTCCACTGGGCCCACTTAAAATGGGGGAAGTTCTAAAAACTGAATGAATCCATTACTGGTAGATGGATGCTAGATTTCGCCCCCCCCCACCCCCCCGCAATGTGTTTTTTGAAAGGTGCAATCTAAAGGAAAGATTTATTCTTAAGTTAAAAAAAACCAGTAAGTTCTGTCTTGTAATCTCTGTTTTTGTTCTGTTTGCTAGCATCTACTCTTAAAGAAGATCAGAAATCTCGAATAGAAAAAAATCTGATAAAAGTTCTAATGGTAAGCGGTAAAACTCCTGTCACCCTTTTAAATAATCTTGAGAGTGGTCAATGTTTGGTAACCTCCTTTTATTGTTATTTGTAATCTTCTTTCTGGATACAGAATGAAAGCCCTGATCCTGAACCTGATTGTGACACTGCTGCTGTGAAAGCATCACAAAAACTGTGGGCTGACCGTGTTTCATTGGCAGGCAGTAATGTTTTTACAATAGAAGTCCAAGATTTTATACCGTTTGGTAAGTAAGAAAGCAAATGTACACCAGATTATAAAATTTGGTGTATTTATATCTTGAAAATAACTAATTAGGAGAAAATATAAAGTGTGTGTTAAAGGCAGCAACACTGAAACTCTTGTTTCAGCACTGCTCTGTTCTTCATCTAAATCAGTAAGATAAGAAATCATGAGGAAGCCAGTGACCTCCTATCCCTGGTATGGATTACTGAAGAATAATCCCTTGCTTTTTGAAAGAATTCTGCCACTTTGGTGTGCTTAGAAGTAGGATTCTGAGGAAAGGGCAGAATGTGTGCAAAGTAATACTCCCCATAGAAAGGGGGCATGAGTGAGCATTACCTACAAAAGAAGTGTATCTAAGTGTACAGGTTTATTTTTTTTTCTGCTGAACATCTGCCTCTCCTCTGCAAAGGTTTTGGCCAAGTGCTGAAAAGTGGCTTTCTGTGACAGTGTTAGTAGCCAAACTTGTCCCACTTACATACAAACCAAAGTTTTAAGAGTATACACAGAACAATCCTTACTGCAATTATTTCAAGAGTGTACTTCTGGAATTTAATGTTGTAGTTTGATGTGTTTAACGCCTACTACTTGTTTCTTTTCTTTTTCCTTTTTTTTTTTTAATTCCAGTACAGTGCAAAGCAAAATTTCTTGCTCCTAGTTTTCACGTTGATGTTCCTGTGCAGTTTGATGTATACTTGAGAGCTGATTGTCCTCATCCTATCAGGTTTTCTAAGCTCTGCATCAGTTTCAATAATCAGGTAACTATGTTCTATCTATCTCTAACCTAGTGGTAGAAGCTTATCATAAGAATGGAATAATATCTACTAGTGTTTTTAAACACACAAAAAATTCAAAAGTCCTTTTCCAAAAATTATGTTAATACTTAAGTTGGAAAGGTGTTTTTTCTTTTTGCATTGTCTGTCACTTTTGACAAGTCTATTGATACTGTGATAAAACTCCCAAATGCAGTTTGATTAGTTCATCTATCATATCTTTGCTTTTCTATGAAGCTCTCTAAAGTTTCAGAAGGATCGCTTTAATGTCTTATTTTTCCTGATGTTCTTGCATGAAGTTATGTTAATATAATGGATATCTTGTGTCAAAGAATTGCATTGTAGTTACTCGCTAAGTCTAACTTCAGTAATGTGAAAAGTAGCAAGAACCCATCTAGTTTGATCCCCGTAACACAGAGCCTTAATCTTTGCTGTGCTACTATTACTTTCTAAAGATGTCTTAAGTTTGGGTTTATCAACTTTTTCCACACTCCTCCATTGTAGGATTACAACCAATACTGTGTGGTAGAAGAAGCCTATCAAAAAAGTGATATTCTAGAACAGTCATCACAAGGAACAATGTGCTTAGTTCCTGGCAAAACAAGAAAGTTCACTTTCAAATTTGTTGCAAAAACTGAAGATGTAGGAAAGAAGATTGAGGTTTGTCAATTTGTTTTACACCTTTCTTACTGATGCTTACAAAGAACTCAAAACTACAAAGCTGCTTCTAATCTGGCACCAGTTACTAATGTCACTGCAGTTCCAAATATTTGAATTCTTGAAACTAAGTACCAAAAATGACAGTAAAATTTTATTGACAATGCCAAAGCAAAAAACTGTAGCACAAAAACTTAACTACTGCTTCAAGGGTTTTTTGTGGTGTTTTTTTTAGTATGTGCAATACCTTAAAAAAAAAAACAGGGGAGGGGGGAGGTGATATAGCACTGTGGGAGGGTAGGAAACTACAAAATACTACACTCCACAGCACGGAGATGGTTTTCCCACCACTGTTTCATTAAATGAAATCCTGGGATGGTGAGGTGTATGCAGTCTGCAAAGCTGCCAGAAACGTTTTGATATACACAGCTTTATTGTGCCTACTTATGTCAGAAAACTATATTCTTAAAGTAGGTGATCTGAAGACAAAGTTATCAGTATGTGTTTAAATTTGTATCTCTCAGATCACCTCTGTGGATTTGATCCTGGGAAGTGAATCTGGCCGATGTGTGATTCTGAACTGGCGTGGAGGAGGTGGAGATGCTGCTTCATCTCAAGAGGCATTGCAGGCAGCACGTTCTTTCAGGCGAAGACCTAAGCTTCCAGATAATGAAGTGCACTGGGACAGTTTGACTATTCAGGCAAGCACTATGTGAGTAAAGACTTGAAAATACATATAATGTATCATTGTGAGTCTCCTGCGAAGTCCTGATCGCTCTGCCTGAAAGAAGACAAATTATTGGGACTTTAATATAAGCTTTTTAATATGTCTTTGCTTAACTGGGGATAAGATAGTACCTATCTTAATTCTTTAGGCCTTTTGAGGCTCCACATAGCTTGAAGTACAGAAAAAGCTTATACTGGTCTTTGAGCATACCAAGTATGCTTTAGTTCTTCCCTTCACCTAACTTTGCTAGGCAGACTTTTCCCAGATTTTTGTGTAGGCTAGGAGGTGTTATTGTTCTCTTACAAAAGCTGTCGCACAAAGAAAGAATTCCTAAGAAACTGTTTTGGAAAATAATTATTAATAAATAGGCTAACACTAATTTAGATGTATTCAGAATAATTAAATGCAATTGCTGTTGGTGGGGGTGCTTTTTTCTTTCCTGGCAGAACATCTGAACCATTAATGCTTATTACTGGGGTTCCAAATAGTTTTTATAGAGTTGTTCCCATTATGTTGCTTTTCAGGAATCTCGCATCTCCTATTTGGATAGGCTACCAGTTGTCAAAATTCTCTTAAACAATAGACTGTTTTAATCTTGTTTAAACTAGTCTTAAAAACTTGTTATTTAAGAAACATAGAATAACTGAGTCTTTTCTCTTAAAGGATTATTTCTAGAGTGCCAAACATTTCTGTTCAGCTCCGTCATGAACCTCCTGCCCTGACTAATGAAATGTATTGTTTGATTGTGACAGTCCAGTCACATGAGGACACAGTGGCCAAAGATGTTAAGCTTACAGCAGGTTTAAAGCCAGGTATTTGGTGTTATTTTATTTTAATCCTGCAGTCTCCTAACTGACTCCTTGTTCTCGATGCAATGCAGAGAAATGTAGTAAATGGCTCTCCTGCGGTAATTAAAAGCCAAACCAAAGTAAAGGTTGGGAATGATGAGATACTAGTGGTAAGAACAAGAGCTAACCAGACTCATTCAGCTATGGTTATCTTAACCGCTGCTTGTCAGTGGTGTTTATATGGCTATTTTCAAAAGATAAGTCTTTGAAAGAAAACATGGAAGCTTTTGTATTCCTTCCTAACTTTTATTAAATTTGGTCATAACTTTTTTTTTTCCTAAGAGATAGATCTTTTTCTTGCTGAGATGAAAGCATTAGACAGTGCTAGATAAATGTTTGCTAAGTATAGTCTTTGTGGGGTTTTTCCCACACCCACCTTTTTTTTCCCTGCCCTGGACAATGGGGTTTGGTTTTTAAACCACTTGAAATTTGGGGAGCAGTGGAGAACTGAGACAGCATTCCTTCAAATGAAAAGGAAAAAAATGCAAGTATTGTGTGTCTAAGTCCTAGTTAGCTGTATGTAGTTATTGCTGACAGTTTTCAATATGTGAAGTCCAAATGTTATACTCGGTACACCTGTTTGTAGAAATCAGCCTAAAAGGCAAAAGTATTTTTCAGCCACTAGCATATAGGATGCAAAATGTGCTGTGTGCTCTGAAATAGAACCACATTCCCTATACAGTTATATGGTTCATTAAAGTCAATGGAGTGTTCTTTAAACTTATTTAATCGGATGTTTGGGCTTGGTTCCTAAAGCAGTGTTTAACAGTTGGTCTTGACTCCCCCCCCCCCCCGATCTTAACTCTTAACACATGATATGCAAGGTCAGTGTGGGCTTGCTAACTGCATTAAAAGAACAATTGAAATTTGACATTTCATTTATAGGAAAGGTGATATATTTTCCACAGTTGCAAGCCTTTGGCAAGACATGGCTTGTTTTACTTTGAAAATTATCCCACATGAATGCAGTAATGCCATTATTCTAGTCAACCTCTGACTGAAGAATGGTGTCATTTAACATCTATACACATATGTATTTTCAACACAGATTTGGAAGAACAGTTTTTAAAATATGTAAAATCATTAAGCTATGCTCTTGAAAACAGAAGAATCACAGAACAGTGAAATTCCTTTTTACTTCATAAAAGTACAAAGAAAAACTTGGATCGCATAATCATGTTGTGTTTTGTATATGGTAGGGAACATCTAGATATGACTTCTGATTTTTTGAATTATTTTTTTTCCTGGCCTAAATAGATGAAACAAAAACCTTGCAGGGTGTGAATCCTCCAACTTAGAAAACTTTGTTGTCAAATCTACCCTCTGCTGGTACTTTTGAAAGACTCCTCAACCAAATGAACAAAGTTAATTCCACATGCATTGCTGTTTGAGATGAATATCTTATTGTTTGTAGTTATTGCTTTCATGCTTCAGTGATGTAAGCCTGTGTGGATATGAAGACTGTTTTTAATCCTAGGGCAAGATGCCAACCTGACTCAGAAAACTCAGGTGACTCTTCATGGAACAGATGCATGTGATGAGTCCTTTCCTGCACTGCTTCCTGATATCCCAGTAGGAGACTTGCAACCAGGGGAAAAGGTGAAGGCTTAAAACCTTATTTCTATATCACACTTAAGACAATGGGGATCAACTAATAAAAGACTCTTATAGAAGGACCTATGTTTACTTTCAGATACCTGAACCGATAAATGAAATACGGCATATTTTACCTATTGTTTACTTGTAGTTTAGTATTTCTTTAGCTAGATCCCCTTTTGGACTAAATTTGGGAATAAGATATATTCTGGGATTGATGATACAGCTAGGAGATAAATAAAATAAGGAGGCTAATCTCAACTGCTAATTAAACACACTGTCTAATGGACAGTACATAATAGTCAGCAAGTGTGATTCAACGTGGTAGAGGATCAAATATGCAGATGTTGCACCAAACCAAAATTGTGACTAGTAAATTAGAAGTTGGGTATATCATATATTACACAGTAACGGTTCTTTTCTTGTACTGTTAAGTAAGAGGCAAGCATCAGTCGCGAAGCCACTGGAGCTGTGCTACTCTGATTAAAATAATTTACTGTGTGATTAAGATCATGCATTGTAGGGGATTCTTTATGGTTAAAAGAATACCCATTCTACTATTGCCCTCTTGGACCAAGATGATTAACAAGTTTTGGACAGCTCTAGGCCTAATTAATGTAATTTAGGTATAGCTTGGCTCATACTGTCTCCTTTATTTTGCAGCTGGAAAAACCAATATACATTCGTTGTGGAACAGTCGGTGCAAGAATGTTTCTGGTTTACGTTTCTTACTTAATCGACACTATCGTTGAGGGGAAAGAAATCCTCTGCAAGTGTCACCGGGTAGGATGTAAAGATGCACCAATTGCTGGAGATACATTCATGAAATGCAAGAAGTATTTTCGATGTAAAAGCTGTAATTCCAAGTCTCTTAGAGGCCTTTCTAGTAGACAGAAAAAAATGCTAAATCAGCAGTAAGGTAGCCCAATTTAGGGTGAGCAGTTTCATAAGTATAATTAGAAGAAAAGTTTTCTATATTTATTCTTAAATATCTTGAAGATACATTCTGCCCTGGGGAGGGCTTGGTTAAAGTGATGATTAAAAGTAACTTTACATTAGTAATCTTTGACATCAGTAGCCAAGTCTGAAACTGAATATGACTTTTTCCCCCTCCTCTTCCCACCCCTTTCTTTGCCTATACAGGATGAAACTGTAACCATAGAAACAGTATTTCCTTTTGATGTTGCTGTCAAATTTGTCTCCACAAAGGTATGTGTTTGAAAAGTTGTTGATATTTTGGAATTGCACCACTTCCAATGGTTGTACCCTGTTTAGTTAGAAATAGCAACATCTTGTGTCTGTCTTGACAGTTGGAGCACTTGGACAGAGTATTTGCAGATATACCATTTTTACTGATGACAGACATCCTGAGTGCCTCTCCTTGGCCTCTCACTATTGTAACCACCCAGCTACAGCTGTCACCTTCCATGACCCCAGTAGATCAACTGGAATCTTATGTGGAGAATGGTAAGTTTTCTTAGATTATGCTATCAGGAGGATACTTTTTGCGTAAGTTGGGAGTAAGAAAGGGGGGTGTCTTAAACAGCATTTGCTTATCAAACTCTAAATAGAAGAAAGCTGCTTAATACTATAGTTGCTTGCCAGAACACAACTTAGCAGTATGCTTCAAGATGTAGTTCTGCTTCACTGGATCAAGTAAATAGTCTTGAATGATAGATGGTAACCAAAATTCTAAATATAACAGATGTAAGGGAAAGCACCTGAAAGTACTTCTGATATGCAACTTCTTAGACATCCATATGAAAAGATACTCAATAATTCCAGTGTTTATGGACTACATATGCTTTCTGGAATGCAAACGCTTTACCATGTGATAGAGACAGCATCCAAAGCCTAAAGTGATCCATGTCCATGATTGCAGTCATGAAACCAAAAAATGTGAAGCTGGACAGGTAGGCTATAAAGAATAGTTAGAAGTAAGCATCCTTTTTTATAATAACACAACTTAATTATTAATTACTTAATGTTACAAAATTACCTTACAGATATCAACCTTTTAAGAGTTCAGTATGTTAGCTTTAAAGTCAAATAAGTGGAGTACTTGGCAGTAGAGCTGATCCAAAATTTTCCAACAAAACATTGTCTTTGCATTTGCTGAGTCAGAGATGTGAAAATGTGTGTATTCTGTCAAAACTTGAAATAAAATGAGGCAGTCTGGATTGCTGCCTGATTGTGGGGCAGCTGTCCACCCATGTAATCAAGGACTTGCAAGACTCTAGTACCTCTGTAGGTTCAAGAGTTACCTGGCAAAACCCAATTATTTCCCAGGTCCTTTAGTCTCCAAACTATGAGAGTTCATCTTTAGCTCTGGCACCTTTTGCTTCATGGCTTCTGGCTGATGCTTCTAAAGAGCTAACTGCCAGAAGATACGAACCCCCTCAGATACCAGCTATTCAGCTGTCCACCTTTTGGGTGATTTCAGCCCCCCCCCCCCTCCCATAAGACTTGGTTAATTGTTATTTTGAATGACTGAAACACCTATTTTCTTAGTACTGTGTTTTTTTTTTTAGTTCACTTTCTAAGTGAAAAAGTACTTTTTTCTCTAGCTCATGCGGGGAGGGGGGGGGAGAAAAAAGTGAAAACTCAAAGCCAGTAGATTTTTCTTGGTTTCCCTCTCTTGCCCACCTCTCATCTATTTGGGTGGGAGAGGAGAATGTGTTCATTTTCATTTTAAAACCTGAGAGGCATCTTATGCTGATGTCTTGGAATTTGCTGTGGGAGAAGTATAGAATCTGAACTGGCATAATTTTGCCTTTTTTTTGTGCGTGAACTCTAAATTTGCAATGATTTGTTCTGTGTGTACATGAAAGATCTCATAATGCTGTTCAGAAAGTAAAATGTTGTATATTTGTATATGTCACCCTTTTATATGTTGGGATACTTCACAATCTTCATTGAATTTATAAAGGTATAGTTTGCAAGGCACTTCAAAGGCCTTTCTGGCTGAACACGTGTGTTTGTGTCATATTGGATTTTTAGACTTAGTGGCTTCTGCAGTAACGATTATGCTTTGATTTTAAACAAAATCTTGCTGATAGTTGTTTTACAGACAGGTGAGAGTGCCAGTGAGTGCTTTTGCCTTCGATGTCCTCCAGTTACTAATGCTAGTGGAGTGGCAACTGGATGTTACATAATTTCCTGGAAGAGGCAAGTCTCTCATGGCCTGGGTGGGGAGACAAATAATTTGGCTTGGTTTTAGGGATGATGGTGAATTGGTTGGGTTTGGAGCGGGGGGGCGAGCAGTGGTTTTTTGGCTTTTTTGGGTTTGGATCTTCCTGTAAGCAAGCACTGTCTATACTTTAGACCTTACTAATCACCACTTAGCCTCTTAGACTTTTGAATAAATACATATTTCACTTAAGAGAAAAATGTTATGTGGTTATCGTTTTAACATTTTGTAAAGCTTTCTTCCTTGTAAGATCTTAGATCAGTTACAGACCTGTTTTGTCACCTTCCACTCCCTGTTTTCTCCAGTCATGAAATACTTCACTTGAGAAGCCAAGTCAAAGGAATAGTTTTGTGATAGTAGAAACAAACAAACTTTTTTAATGGGGAAAACTGTTTTCCCACCCTAGATTGTGGGTTTATGCATTCACTCAGTTTTCAAAGACAAATGTTGAGGTATATCTTTCTTTTAGTTCACTTTTATTTAGTTTTAGAGCTGTTTAGTGTTCTTACTTGCCTTTTGCTATTTTATCCCCATGCTATGGCACTTTTTTTTTCTCACTTCAAACAATCCAATCTAAGGATTTGGGTTTTTTCTTTCCACCACTATAATTTCAGTTCAGTCACATATAGGTGGTGATCTTTTTGTGTACTTACTTGATACTTTGTTGTATAACTTTCAGCATGGTCTGTGTTTGACTTTTTCCTGCAGAAGTTCACCTGTGGAAAGCGTACCTGTTGTTAGTACAGTCATCACTCTACCACATGTGATTGTAGAGAGCATTCCCCTCCATGTTAATGCAGGTAATACTGATTTGGCAACGTATATGTCCCAGTTAGAATTTTTTAGGACTGCCAAAGCTTTACAGCATCCAGAGCTTGCCTTTACTGTAGCAAAAGACAAAAAACGGGTGCTGGATATTATGGAGCTAGTGAAAGAAACTGTATCGTTGCTTAGACTGTCTCAAGCCTTGCCCCTCTCTCCCCTCATCAATTCAAGGGAAGAGCTGGAAGATAGTTACGTGAATGCATTCTTTTAAAAGCTGTCAATGTTGACCTGTTATGTGGCAGCACAGAGGCCAGAGTTACCTCTGCTGATGCTACCTTCCCACTAGGTTTCTCTAGATGCCTATGGCAAGCATTGTTCCATCCACCCATGCTCTGGCTGCATCCCAGGAAAGAAATAGCCTGGAGAATTGGACCTGCTTGCAGGCAGGTGAACTGTTTCTCTTCTAGCACTTCGCCTGCACAAAGAGCAAAGGGGGAGTGGAGAGCTCACTGAACACACAGAATTACTATGCTTTCCTCAGTTTGGTTTCATTTGTACTGAGATTCTTCCACCATCCTTTCCTGTTACATTTTGAAAGAGCTTCCTGTCAGTATCTGGTAAGGTTTTGGTAAGCTGAAAATACCCAGCAGCAACCAAAGTGACTTCCTAGTTAGCATTCTTAGACAGCATTAGCAGTTGGGAGTTCTGTAACTAGATGTTGAAGGAGTGTTACTGAAAAGTTGTAATGAAGTTGTGTTCTGTTCTTTAATCTCTTTTCCTGAAAAATCTTGTCAGAAATACTTTGGATGCCTAGTTATTGTATATATTTTTTTCTTCTTCTTCAAACTTTTCAGTGCTCTTTGATAGACTTATTTTTTATGTATGGAACTTTTAAAATGTATTTTGTATTTGAGATTACTTGTTTTCTTTCCAAAGATCTGCCATCATTTGGTCGAGTCCGAGAGTCCCTACCTGTCAGATATCATCTGCAAAATAAGACCGACTTAGTCCAGGATGTGGAGGTGTCAGTGGAACCCAGTGATGCCTTCATGTTCTCTGGCCTTAAACAGGTACAAAATTGTCACATCTATTGATCCTGCTGGCTTATCTGGTAGTGAAGAATACATTGATTAGACTTTCACTGATGTGCAGAGAGGACAAGCTCATTGTTTTTTAGATGTTTAAAGTATGGTAAATTCTGTCTGGAAGACTGCAGGGATGCAGATTCCATGTAAAGAAGGCTAAATGGAAGCCTGACTAAGAGCTGTTTGTCATGTTGTTTATGGGTGACATGGTGTTTCAGTATAGAAGTAATAGATTAACTAGAATAGGACAGTAGTTGCATTCTTAAACAGTGTATAAATAGAAAGTAAACAGAGGACTGCTTCTGGTCACAGAACTTATCTATGCATGTGGCTTTTTTCTTTTCTTTTTTAAGATCCGATTAAGAATCCTTCCTGGCACACAGCAGGAAATGTTATATAACTTCTATCCTCTGATGGCTGGATATCAGCAGTTACCATCTCTTCATGTTAACTTGCTGCGATTCCCAAACTTCACTAATCAGTTGCTCAGACGATTCATACCGACACACCTTTTTGTAAAGGTAAGACTGTGAGAAATGCCTTATGTTTAAAGGCTCCCCATGGGGCTGCTCAGTTTTTGGGGACTACTATCTCAGCAGAATAAAATGGCCAGCTTGTAACAGAGTTACTTGCCTTAAAAAGTCTTGGGTAATGCATTGGTGTTGGCAATCAAAATCCTTAAGAAATCTGTTCAAGCACAACAGGTATTTGGTTACAATTAGATGAACTCGCTGAATGTGCTTAGCCTGTCCCTGTTATTCCATGTCTTACTCTGTAAAATGAGTTTTAAAGTTGTCTGTATTATGAGTACAATGGCATGAGCTAAGTGTAATGAAATACTTTTAATACCATAATTTGTAGCACTGCTGAAAAAAAAAAAGTGTTTGAGCAACCCATATGACTAGGTTCAGAAACACTGTAGCATCCCACACCTCCCTAAAAAACTTCTAAAAACACATAGTCTCAGTGAATCACTCCGTCTAGATTATTATGTTTTTTTCTTAAGTGGTATGACTGAAGACAATTCAATCTTGTCATGAAAAATAGATCACAGGTTTGACTTTTTAAGAATCATTTAAATCCAATTGCCCAAAACAATGCTTTCTTGTTCCACTGCTGCTGTCTCCAGAATATTGTATTCACTTTTTAGTCAGACTCCTAGCAAGCAAGCAGCCTGAAGAGTTTGTTTAAATGACTTGAGATGGACTTGTTCAGACATCTGTAATCCGGTTTCCAGGAAACAGGCCTGGCATTCTTTCAATTTTGTTTTAGCCAAAAGAGATAGGCAGAATTTACTCTTTACATATGCTGTCAATCAGTGGCTCTTCTAGATTGGTTGTCAAGATGTCCTTCTAAGCCAGTACAAAAGGTTTTTTTCCTCAAAATTATGGTGATCTCAATGGTCCTGTGGATTCTCTCAGGCTTCAGAATTATGCTTGCTTTTGATTCGGAGTTGTCAGGACCTCAAAAAACCTTATTGTAAAGATGCCTTTTCTTCTTTAAAACTTCCTCCTTGCTCCCTCCTATATCTAGTGATTCTACTTAAAATTCCTTTGTGAAACTGTCAGTTTCCTTCCTGTTTTATGGATCGGTAATTATCAGCTTTTTATACTACATAACTCTGATCAGCCACGCCTTGTGCTGTTGTCCAAATGTGTTTAGAGATGCTTTTGGCTTTTAACAGAGGTAGTTAAGGAGCTGAGACCTCTACCAAGCACTCACTGGGACAAACTGAAATTTCAGTTGCATGTCCTCTGTGTTTGTGCTGTGATTGGAAACCATTAGAAATAAGGATGGCCTTAATGCCTCACTTGTATACTAGAGCTGCATTGACCAACACAATGTATTGCAAAGTGAGTTTCATAACAGCCTTAGTCTTCTGTGTAGGTTTTTTTTTTTTCCTTTAATTCTCCATCTTTATTTTCTTAAAGCCTCAAGGTCGTCAAGCAGATGATAACTCGATTGCAGCTGCGTAACTTCAAGACCTGTACCCTGCACTTAAAGAAAATGGGATGTTGCACAGGATATATAAAGCTCACTTTGGAAACATGGCTTTGTTCAAACCATAAGAATTAAATTTTATTTTAAAATTACAACTCTTAGCAGAACTAATGTTTTAAAAAACCCTAGTCTTTCATAGACTTTCTTTAAGGAATAAACATACGGGGAAAACTTGGTGCTTTATTTAACAGGAATGTTCTTAAAAGTATTATTAAGGCATATTAAATGTCTTGAGTATCTAAGTGAAGAAATGCTAATTGATTTGACCAAAACCAAAAGACATTTTCATAACTAACAGTAAGTTGAAATGCAAAGTTTGTACTTGGAGATTTACAACACTGAAAATTGATCATCCTTCACAGAAGTTTGTTCTGTGCCACTTGTGTTGAGGGCAGAACAGGGTGTGCAGTAGCACAGTAAACTACAATTGGTTACATTGTACTGCTGGAATCAACCAGCTTACTTGTTCTTTAAAACCATAAATCTAAAAGGCATTATTTCTTCAGGGTAAGCCATACATCTGAATTTGAGGTCAGCAACAGCTAGTCTAATGAACAGAGAGAGATTAATTTGTAACAGCTGGACTATCCAACCTGAAGCTGGTATGGTTTTGGGTTATTTTTACACACACAGCTTCCAGATCAAAGATATGTCTTGGTAGTATCCTGCTGTGTGAATTTAAAAAATGGACATCCTACTGTTGTACAGCTCTGGATGAACTGGTGTTTAAAATACAGTAAATCATGTATATAAAAAAATGCATTGTGAAAACTTGGGTTGTTTAACTTTCTAAATAATTACATTTTGATTGCTTGGGAAATACCTTATTTATTGTCAAAGTGAAGTTCTAATAAACAGCTTGTAACAGAGTACTTCTGAAACTGTGTCCTTAATTGCATTGTTTTCACAGCTGTTGTTTCATAACTTTGGTCTGTCTTGTGGGCTGATACATTCATTTATGGCACTGAAGTCCAAAATAACAGCTGTAATACTTGGAGGAAAGCGTTAGAGAAGCATGTAAACATTCCTTACCAGTGAAAGGACTGTAGGCTAATTGGCAGTCCTGAAAAAATATGTGTGAGAATATACAGCTTTTCCATGGAGTGCAGATAAGATTTTTTTCAGTGTATAGAGGAAAAGACGATAACTGACAAACCTTGCTAGGAAGAACAAATGAAACCTTCCTTATTCCTTGCTTAAATATCATGAACTAAGTGGCAGTCATGGAATAGGTATGTTAACTTTGAGTGGAAAATGTATTTCATTTCCAATTTTTTTTTTATTTTAAGTAGCCACTCATATTACGGCAACTCTGGCACTTCTGCTACAGCTTCTTAAAAGACATGTTGATGCAAGTGGTGTAAGTGTTCAGTATAGAACTGGGGTGCCTTCCCCCCCTGCCCCAAAACAGTTTAACAGCAAAATAGCGATTTGCATTCCTTTGAGAAAGGAGAGGGCATAAAATGCTTTCGTGGTTACAATGATATTAAAGTCTTAAGTGAATTGTGTAAATAGATTTCTACTTAAAATGGTGAGTCGTAAAAGTAGGAACTGTATAAAAATAATATAGAAATACAGAAATGCAAACTTACCTCACACCATGGAAAAAAAAATTACTTGCTACTTACCTATAGTTGTAATTTCTATTCTTTTTGTCATTTGCAAAAAGAATTTTTTCTTGTTTTATGTGATCTTATTGTAGCTGTAAACACTACAAAGCAACGATTTTTGTCTTAGTTGTCTGTAAAGTGCTAGGCACACCTTTTATGCTATGTAAATGACTGATGTGGATGAAAACATGCAGCAAGCAGGAACCACCTTGTTAAAAATGCTTGAGAAGTGATTAATGATGACTATCTTACTGACTCATAAGACTCTAATGCTGAGGGGAATGTTTGTGATTCATAACCCAAATCACTTTGGAAGTCTTGAGGAGATAAAAAGGACACATATATTTCAGTGTAAGTACAGCTTTTTTGTTGTTTACTGTATTTTGATGAGCACCATTCAAACTCCAATATATACTTCTTAAATGTAGCCTATTTTAACTGGAACTAATTAAGCATCAAAGAAAAGAGAAGCTACTTTTAGACTCGTTTAAAAATAGCTTTCAGGGGAAGAAAAGTTCGAGATCAACATGTTCAGACTGCTACTCAGCTGGAGACGTAGCCCTAGCAATATTGTTTCCTCCCCTTTTATGCTACCAAGTGCGTGAGAGGGGAAGGACATGTCCCATCACCTTGGATCTCCTGGCCTACAGTGAAATCTGGAGCAAAGAAAGGTACTCTTTCTCTTCTTCATTGCTTCTGACTGCTAAATTCTAGTTACAAGAAATTCAGTAAAAGTGAAGAATGAAAAGAAAGATTTTAATTCCTGATCAACTTTTAGGGTCTTGCATGATGTCTTCTCAGATCATTGATTTACACGGGGGTTTTGGAGCTTCAACCAGCTTCCTTTTTGCATGACCTAATGAACAAGATGTTTTACTTCATGCTTTCTCTGCCTTCATTTGGGAGATTGGGAGTCTCTAGGTAAGAATACTTGTGCTAGGACTCTCCTTCAGGTTTGAGGTTGCTGTGTGTAGAGTAGGAAGAAGAAAAAAACATCTCAAAAGCAGCTCATTCCTTAAACCTGCTCTGCTGCTTCCTCTTCCGAAAAACAATGAGCTCCCGCTCCTTCTCGTCTTTTCAGTGAAGAAGTTAAGCTAAAGGAGTGCAACAGTGAACGTGGGTATCTTACCCCAACCTACCTTGCCAGTCCTTCTCCAGGGATGCTTTTGACAAGATACTGATAGGGCTAAGAGTAGTAATCTCTGCTCTATTCCAAGGCATTTTACCTGGTTAAATGAAGTGAGGGATGGAGACCGGTGCAGGACTTGTGACTAAGTGTGTTCAGCTTTCTCAAATTCAGCATGACTATTCAGATTGCTTTGCATCTCAGCTTTCAGGGTATCAGGCATTTGCTCAATGGGGTACTGAGGCAGCTTCTACTAGCCTAGTAGGTTTGTCCCATTGCCCCACCACACTGGGTTGTAAAATAGTTCATGACTATAACGCTTCTTGCCTCACCAGGAACATGATTATTGGAATAGCCGTAAAGTGCTGCTGAAAGCGAGTTGTGTACTCAATAAAAATTAGGATGTATCCCAATTAGTCATTTTGCTTAAAGAAGGTTCAGAAAACAAGTTTATATAATGTGTAAAATAATTTTAGGGAATTGGTTCTTTAGAGCATTCTGTGGGGATGGCTGTGGGTACTGTAGTCTGATAAAACTAGGTAAAGGGAAAAATAGTTTTAACTGGCTTAAGGTTTCTGCTAAAGTAAACTCTAGGTTTTGTGTGGTTTTTGTTTTTTGTTGTTTTGTTGTTTTTTTTTTTAAATGAGGGATGAACAAACCTAGTGGAAGTGTTAAGAGCTACCTGGGACCTGTTTAATCCTGCTAAATTTAAGGGCTAATATGCTGGGCTACATCTTTGTGTGCTCTGCAAAAAAACCACAGAGGTGACTTCAGATAACGTAGATGCAGACTGGTCCCGAGATGTGCAAACTGGTCAAAACTTATCCCAGCTCTTCTGCTCCTCTTCTCAGATATCGGCAATCCCTCTCTACCGGCAAGAGTGCCATCCATGCAGAACGTGACTGACTGCCCTTCCCCGTGCTGGTGGAGGGGGCTTGGCAGGAGCGAGGTCCCCGCTTCCCAAGAGGGTTGCTCGAAGGTTCTCTTCAAACCCAGGCAGTGCGCTTCCCTGCTTGCTTGCTTCCCTCTGCAGATAGGTACCCGCTTCCAGAGATCACTGTGACCTTCTGTTTGATCTCCCTTATGTTATTGTATTTCCTGATAATGTTTTTTCTCAAAAAGTTCTGCAAGTTTCCTCTAGAATGAGCTCTGATTTTTGCAATTAGTTAAGGAACTAATCGGTCTGCTGCCTTTCCTGGACCCCAGAACTCTACGGCTGAAATGCCCTTTGCACCTTGGATGCCAGACATGCCTTAGCTTTCTGGTTGTTCAGGGCAAAGCAGGGAAAACCCTTCCTTTGTTTGTACAGCAGATTGCGTTGGGACCTGCTGTGAGATTGTGCCTGTGGATTTCTGTGATAAAAGCCTGCTCTGAGAGAGCTCCCTCAGCCTCTGGACTTGGAGGGAATACTTCTTGGCGTTGCCCCACGTGAGACTGCGTATGCGCTCTCCTGCTGTGGAAATACATAGACGTGGTGCAGGACTTGGAGAAGTTTCCAGTCTCAACGCAGCTCTGAGACTTGTCTTTGTTTACTCTGCAGTGGAGGTGGAGACTGCTCAGTGTCCCCTGCAGCGTGACAAGCCGTAGGGATGGCAGCTCACAGGAGAAAGGATGGTTACCTACCAATTAACCACAGCTTCTTCACAGTGCGTTACTGATGTGCATGCTCACATTGGCATTTAAAAGATGGTTACTAGCTCTTTCACTTCTACTTCAAATTCCTGTGAGAAAGCAATTCTGACTCTTCTAGACAATTTGTCTAAAAGAGCTCTGTTCCCTTTTTATCCAGTTTCTGAACCACCTCTTCTTTCACACCCCAAGGGGTGTCATCCAGAGCTTAGAAACCCTCCCACCTTGGTGTTCACTTATTTGGTCGTGTATCTTAAAGCCCCTCAGGTTAGAAGTAACCAACCTTCCTCACCTTTTACTGCAGAAGGCTTCATGTTCTTTGCCTTGTTGTCTCATTGCCAGTGAAACTTTACAAAATGCAAGAACGTTTCACGTTGCAAGGTGTTACATTAGGTAGACTTGAGCATGATAAGCCAAATGAAAAAGAATAAGCTCAGTTCATCTTGTTTGTCTTTTATCTTTGTGGGCCTTACAGAAACAGTTTTAATTTGGGGGGAGGTGAAGAAGGAATATATGTTGCAAATACTAATGGGAGTGAAACAGATTTTAGGAAAGCAGAACTCTACATTTCCCAGTGCTGTCATTTTTCTTACTTCTAAAGAGATGGCAAGTGTTGGATAACTAAACCCAGGCATTTATGTATTTAAATAGAATTTTAAAATACCCCAAAGATTTATTCATGAGAGTACAAATTCCCTCACCTGAACAGAATGTAAATATTTTATTCTAATTTCTTCAAGAAAATTATGTCAAATTTCCTTGCCAGATCTCTAGATAATTTGCTGGGGAACATGATATTGTGCAAAGGCAATCAAGTTTGTATAGCCATGCTTAAAGGATGTGTTGTATCAATGCAAAACTATGTTAACTATGTGTGCTAGCTACCACAGTCTGAACTTGCCAGTGGGATGGGGAGATCTGGGAGTCAAAAATTTCTCCCTGGAAAGTAAATGAAAATATGTAGCTAGCATTTTTTTGCCTGCATTTAGGAGTTGTTAAAAATATTTGATTCCATTGGGACATTCAAAGCTGACCTTCAGGCTGCGATTTCAATTATTCTTTCTAAAAGTTTAACTGTGCATCCTCCAACAGTATTTCTACTTTAAAGCATGCATGTACTTTCTCCCTGTAAACCATTTTGCATGCAAATGTTTAGGTTTTCTGTCTTATCTGCACTCTAGCAATTACTGTGGGTTTTTTGGATATTTCAAAGTAGTTAATGGAAAAGCTTGAACTTTTAAAAATATTTGGTTTTCCATGCTTGAATTTTTTTTTTTGCCAACCAGTATTGAAATTACTCATTTCCCAAACTATTTTAATAAGTAATTATATGTAGTATATTGAATCTAGATGGCTCTCATTATGTAGCTTTTATCTATACATACGTGTATATGCACATGCACCTATGTATGCCAGTGAAATAAATTAATTCCAGTAAAAGAGCAATGAATACCCAAATGAGGATAAACCCCCTTGAATTTCAGTTCCCTGTCCATTAGCCTGCACTACGGGATGAACTTAGCCTGATTTTTCTTCACCATTTGATTTCATGATGCCATCTTAGAAATCTTGCCACCTCTTTTTTGTGAGCAGTAGATGTGCTTGCTTCAGCCCTGAAAAGTAAGCAAAACCATGGAGCTGCTTCACAGCAACCACTACCCTGTCCCTCCCAGAGCCACCAGCTATAAGCCTGGCATAAGCATATACATGTGTGTACACACACACACACACACACACACACACACATATATACACATCCTCTATTTTGTTATTGACATCAGGGAATCTCACCTTAACATCTCTTGGAAGCTTGGTACCCAGACATACGTGCTCAGTAACAGATTCCCCTTGGCTGTAAGAGCTGTGCTCTCTCAAGATAGTCCACAAGCAACAAAGCAAACAGCTGTAATAAATAAAAAAATATATATAATAATCACAGAGGGAAGGAATTTAGAAATGCACTTGAAAGTACTAGAAGGCTTACTATTTGTTTTTCTGTGTGATGTTTTTTCTGTGGGCAAACATTAGGAAGCTAAAAAGCAAAATGAAGCTATTTTAGTCCAATTTTCAACTACCAGCCTCTTTATAAGAAAGAAAATGCTGATTTTTCTCTATCTGCTACAAAATAGCCTGTTTATAAGACGTTTACCTGGCTAGGAGGTTGCAGAGATGTCAGACAAAAGTTAACCTTTTAATAAAGTCTGGCTCTCCCTGGCTCACTGCTCCTCCACTGAAGACTTATGTAGGTAACGTAGCAAGTGCCTGCGTTAATATATGACCTTGAAGATACTCATCACTCGGTGTGGATTTGGACTTGAGAAGTTTTTAGTTCAAATACGCTTATAGCCCAGGAATGAAGGGGATGCTGATAAGAATGATTAATGAATTCAGTGAAGGAGTTTTTTAGGCAGTGAGAGAGGAATGCTCTTATCCCCCTCAGCCAGGTACTGCTGAGTAGATGGGGCAATTTTAACAGAAATGTTTTTCTATTTCCTAGATTGGTTACATGTCCCTAAGAGGCTGTGCTCTTTGCAGGAGCAGCGTGGTGTTGCTCCACTGACTGGAAAGGAGCTGTGCCCGTTTGCACCTGGGGGAACCTGGCATGATGCTCTTTGTGCCAGGATTACCCCATGGGATGAAACATGCACTGCTGAGCGAAGCACGTGGGATTTACCTGGAATTTCATTGCCAGGGGAAAATCAGCATTACGTACAAGCACTATCAGTTATGAGCTATCCATGATGAGGAGAGGGCACAGCATTTTCTATAGGGAAATAGAGATGTACAGCTACGATTAAGCTTCATGTTTGTTACTGTAATGCAAATCATTGTGGTAAACTTTGGCTTGCAATTGCTGTCCTATTTCTAGGTAAATTAATTTGATGTTTTATTAATTTATCCATATGAGGAGATCAACAAATGCTGGCTGTTTGAACTCTGCTCTATGGCTTTACTGCAAGTAACCTGACTTCTTAGGTTGTAAAACTGACATCTGTCTCCTGCAAACTAGGATCTGGATCTCCTGGAGTTTCCCCTACCCCGTACCCACAGGCTGGAAGGAAGACTGTGCTCCTGCCCCTTCAGGAGCGAGCTGCCGGCCACTCCCCAAGCACATGTTCCCAGGGCAGCTATGGCCCACACTGCAGTTTAAGTATGGTGATTTTTTTTTATGGTAAAAAAAAGAAACAAAATAAGGGATGGGCTCTTCCACTTGGACTCCACTGAGCCCCAGAGAAACAACTTTCTAGGAAGCTCTCAGTTCTTTTTGTGTCAATAATACTTGGTTAAAACTTCCTTTTCTTGCTTGTAGACTATCTTTCTCCCAACAGCATCCGTGCACTTGGTCTGTGCTCCAGATTTGTGTCCAAAGTCAGGCCAATCTGCAGCCCACAGAACTAAGGCATGCCCCAGACGCCCTCCCTACCCTGTGCTGTTGCTCAGGCGTTGCACTGACCCTCACCTGTTCTGCTGATAACTTGCAAAATAATGAAATTACATTTTAGTGACCACATGGTATTTCCAAATCAGCTGGGTATTTTCCTTGCCCTTGTCTTGGAAAGCCAGCTAGCACCAGAAGAGGAGCTGGTCGTGTGGTGAACAACAGACAGGTCCTGCACGGTGAGTCCTGCGTTTGCTGTGTCCTAGAGACTCAGCTTGCATTGCCGTTGGAAGGAGGAGGTGTGCTGCAGGGATTCCTCTCTTATAAAGTCTCCTGAGGGTATATGCACACCAGTGATTGATTTTGCATAGCCATTTCCAGAAAGAAAAGCCCCCAAAACCTACATAAATGTTGAACTGGGATTTTTCTGCTTCTCTATCCTGTTTAGTTTCCAGCGTGCTCTGAGCCGCCTGCATTGCACGAGGGAGGTGTAGGGGGCTCCCAGAGGCAGCACGCACCAGCGGCCGCAGCCAGGCCACCCTGAACCCTCACGTCCCCTGCGGCAGGAGCCGTCCCCTGGGGCTTTCCCAGACCCCTGGCAGGGACGAACCCCAGCTCCTCCTCAACCTAAGCCACGATCGGGTGCGAACACGAGCACTAAAACCCGGAACGCTGCTGACAAGCTGGTCAGCGAAGGGGTGAACCAGGTGCTGCTAAGGACCAGCCCTGCAGGACTTACCTACGTATCTCCCTTGCGATCAAGTGGTTGCCATTTGGAGTGTGCCCGTGAGCAAGATGCTCTGCCCTGCCAGCCTTCGGCAAGGCTTCACGCACATCGGGAATACACCTGTACTGCTGAGCACCTGGCCACAGCCCAGTCCAGGGCTGGACACGAGGTGGAAAATGCCAATGGTAGAAAATACTGCTGCTCCTCGCCTGGTGGGCATGCCCACCATGGAAGCTGGGAGGGGATCTAC
Source organism: Buteo buteo (assembly GCF_964188355.1). NCBI lineage: Eukaryota > Metazoa > Chordata > Aves > Accipitriformes > Accipitridae > Buteo > Buteo buteo. The sequence continues at coordinate 36,964,558 of NC_134171.1, read as the reverse complement.
TGTGCTCCTAGGCAGAAATGGACACCTTTCTCCCAGGTTTGTACAGGGATCAAGTGAAAATAATCACACCTCAGCTCAGCTGGGGCAAAGGAGGACATTATGGTAAAGTAAGAGTAGTAAAATGTTCAGAAATCTTCTTAAATGGTGGATAAAGGACCAGATCTGTTGAAAGATTAGTGCAGCGCTATGGGAAAACCTGAATGCTGGGGGCTGCAGTGGTTAAACGGTGTGAAAGAAAAAACAGAGAGGCCATGGAAAGTGGACTGGGCAAGGGACCCGGAGGCACTGCAGACCGGGAGGAGTGAGGAACCCTGGCTGTGAAGTACTGCTGCTTGCTTTGGGGCCTGAAGAACTCTTGCTCAGGGTTTTGACCCCCAGGAAGAAGGATGACCCAGCCATAGCTGTTTCCCACTCTACCCTGGCCTGGGTGCCACCTCCTTCCAACCCTTCTCCTCCTCTGGCCCTGGAGAAAGGAAAGATGTTGGAATGGAGGCCAAGCTCCAGGGGCCCCCCAAACCAGCACTGCTGGAGCAGCGGGTCTGCCAGGTCCCTCATCACCCAAACATTGTCACCTGAACTTCTTCCACCCTTGGTTTTCAGGGAGTGCCAGGTGTGCCTGTTCATGCTCTGCTGTTAGCTGTACTCCTCTGTGCTTTCAGGTTTCCCCTAAGGGTGCCCACGGCTAAGGGTGTGGGGCAAGACACAGGACTCGCTGCCAGAGCCCCGCAGGTGCCCACAGACTCCATGCACATTGCTCTGCATGTCAAAAAGATTGTGGGTTTGAAAACAGAAGTCATTGAGGCTCAGATTAGCAGCAGTCAACCCAGCTGCTCCTGCTCCCCTCCGTACTGCACCGTCTGGTGGCACCTGCTGAAGTGGGATTGCCACAGCCACTGGCCGGTTGGAGAGGGGTTACGTCCAGCTCTGATCTCCACGGGGGTCTTTCCAGATGCACTGCCTTGCGTGCTTCATGCAATGAGGCAGCATGACCAGAAAAGGAATTAAGCAAACCCTGAGGTTTCCTCCTTCCTCCCCCCCCTTCCAATAAACTCATGCCTCCTTCATGCCTGTGTCAGTATGAACCACCCGAAGCCATCCACCCTTTGAAGGCAACAGTAGATTGGCCTCAAAAAGGACCACAAGGTCGAGTATGGGCTGACCACAGTCAATAGCTGCAGCACCTCTGAATGTGCTCATTCAGCGTGGGGAAGCTGGAGTACAAGAGCTGGCTCTTAGGTTCTGTAACTTGCAGTGTTTCCTACAGCAAAGAGAAGGAAAAGCCTAAGTAGTTTTTTTCTAAATCTACCACATACCCTGGCAAAGCTCGTCCCATAAAACCCGTGGTAAAAATTACTCATTCCCACCTCTTCCTTGCAAAGAAACGATCTGATTCTTGGCTATTATCATGTAACTCTCTTCTGCACAACTATGAAGTAGTGATGTGTCCATTTATTATAAACAGACAACTTCATTTCCATGCAAATCAAGACAAAGTTTATTTATAAGAGTTACTACCTTAGCAGGAAATGATGTTTTCTCCTGGGTCTGACGTTTGCCAATGAAGTGGGCTCAGATTTAGCTGCTGAAATTTGCACTGGCCCAAGAAATAACCCAGCAGAGCTCAGACTATTCCCTGGTACATCTTACAGCCCTGCTACCAAGCTCTTAAGCTCTTGGTGAACTTTCCATCCAAGCCCACCCTCCACATCCCGGTGGGGCCAGGATTTCCTCCAGGAGCCACGGTGAAGTCACAGCTGTGCTGCTGATGTGACCAAGGCCGTTCCCTGCTCTCTCCTTCCACAGCTGAGCTCTGCTGCACGCTGGGGACAGCAGGGAAATGCAGGGTGGCATTGCAAGGAGGGCAATTTTCCCTAGGGAAAAAGGTGGCATTTTCCCTAGGGAAAGCATGAAAATGAACGAGGGAGAGGAGAGTGGAGGGTGGGTGGTACTGAATGGGGGAGGAAAGGAGAAAAGAGGAGCATAGTGGAGAGATAGCCACTGCTCACCATGCCCGAGACGTTTGAAACAATCAGCTGATAATGGCTAATAGAAGAACAAAAGCTAAACTTTCTGGTTTAGCCTGGCGTTGGGTCCATGGACAATCTTCAAAGAGGAGCTACAAAATTTAAAAGGAATTAAGCTCTGGGAAATGTTAAATCTGGCACACCTGGTTTACAAAGGGGTTTGTTGTTTGTTTTTTTTTTTTTTTCTGGATGCTGCTGTGTTTTCATTTTTCTGTCGGAGTGCCAAAGGCGATTCTCTCTGTCAGATGTAGACTCTTGACCTTCTAGTTGGGATGACGAGAGAGTTATCTCAGGGTGTGTCCACACCTGTCAGGCAATATTAGGCACAAAGTAGAGCTGTCTGTCTTCTTTAGCTAAAATGGTTTCACAAATACTTCATAAATGCCTGTCTTCACAGAGCAGAGAATTGCCTGTATTATCTCGGTGCATTCAATATTGAGATTGATGACAACTGGGGTCATCGGTTAAACTGTCTAATCCTGACAAGCCGAGGCAAAGGGAAGAGGCAAGAGAGCAGCAGGATGGCTGCTGAAAATACCGGCGAGAGAGAGGAGACGGGAGAGCAGGCAGGGCTAGTGCGGAAACCGGCGGCTCTTTGCTGTGACTCACACATCACATCCCGCCATTCGGAGACGCTGCCGCACGGACTTGGCTGTACTTGAGGATCACCGGTTGTGACATCGGGCAGGTTTACCTCAGCTCCCATAAAATAAAAGCGGAGCTTGCATCTGTAATTACGGCTATTATAAAAAGTCTAATGCAAGGGAGCAGCGTTCAGGAGATGGGAGCCAAACTGCCATTTACGCAAAAGGCTTAGCTATAATGAAGGGCTATTAAACCAGGAATAAATTCTCTTACACCCACCCCACCACCCCTTTCACCGACTCTGTGTTGCCAAAGGGGACCTGAAAGTGAGCACCTAGCCCATCAACCTTCATATTTCTCTCTTTGCTCTGAGTGAAAGGAAAATGACGGAGGAGCGGAGCAGCTAGCCGATGGCTGGCAGACACCGTAATCTTACTGTGCGCCAGTTCCTGGCACCCGCCTGACAGCTACAAAACCAGTGCTTGATGAGCTGCAGCCGGTCCTGCCGGAGAAGGTGGCTCTTACCTCCCTCCCCATGCACATGAGCATTTGCTGGGCTATTCCACTGCCCCTCACCAGTTAAAAGAGCAGAAGGGGATGATTCGCACGACACCATAACAGGTATTGGACTGTGTTTAAAAGTAATAATTGTTTATTGTAGGCAGCTGTAGGGTGCCTGTTACTTTCATATTTGTAAACCAAGCATGGCTTTGACTGAACTAGCTCATCAAGGGCAAAAAACTTAAGGCCTGAAGTGACGTGAAAAGAGAGAAGGTTATTGAACAGAGCAAACTGGGTAAGAAATTTCTGTAAAAAGGAAAAAGAAAATAAATCCCATGATGGTAATTTCTTTCTCAGGTCCATGTTGTTCTTTTCCAGAGGCATCTGTATCAAGCAAAGAAACACCAGAAATTGGCATCCTGATCAAAAGAAGACACAGATGTGTTAAATGCATGCTGGTAGAATGTCAGTGGCTGGAGAAGCAGCAAGCAGCAGCAGTGAATTAAAACCTGAGGCGGACATGTTATCCATCATCCTTTGCTACATCCAGCCTTCCCCTACATGCAAAGACCGTGGTAGTGGTTAGTCCCCTTTCCCACAGGAATTTTTCCTTGCTTGAGTGCAGAAATCGTCTTCCTGCAAAGCTCTGGGGGTTGGAAAGACATGCGCTTGGTTTAGGGGAGCCCAGAGGAAGGCTGTAAGCCTGGCACACATTTTCTGAACTGAGTTGTCGTCAGTGGATCAGCGCACAGAAAGTGGAAGGACGTCACTGGCCAGTTACAGAGAGCAAGCCCGCCGATCAGCCTGTGCTTTCTGGCACGAAAAGCAAGAATATCTTCGCACAGGTGGAGCCTCCTTGTATCGTGATTTACTGTATCTCTCTGCTGCCTATCAGTATGGGTGCCTGCCTGTTTGAAAGGGAAGGCAAAATCTCAAAGGGCTTTTACCCAAAACCAGCAACACCGGTCGCTTTCCCTTTTCCTTTCCCCGGTCAAAAAGGAGGTGCTGTCATCCAAAATGACAGCCAAATGACAGTAGAGCTTCACCATCCTGTGATCTAGGAAAGCCTCCCCAGACCTGTGCCATCAAGGGGGTCTCCGAGAAGCCAACATGCATCAACTAGTCCCTCCAGTGCCCCATGCCAGCTCCCACCATGCCTGAGGGCACCAGTGAAGGTCCCTCACCCCTGCCTGCAGGGGTGGACCAAACGGTTCCCCCCAATGTGGTGTTTTATAGCTCCACAGCCATGGTATTCTTATCCTTTTCAAGCCCCCATCGGAACCGTTCAGCTGAGACTGATGCCTACTCATCGGCCACAGCTCCGCTGCCAGGGCAGAGCCAAGGCTGCTCACAAAGCCTGTGCCCAGCTCTGGTTCCCACACTCCCATGTGCTGATCACCCAGCCTGCAGAGTGGCTAGTTGCACAGAATCCTCTTTTTAAAATATTTTTTTATTTTTAAATAATTTTTTCTTTTCTTTTTTTTTTTTTTTTTTTTCCCCAGGTGGGTATTGCAATAGCAGCCCCTGCTTAAATTCTTCTTCTGGAAGAGTTCATTTAGAAGTGGTCAGCTCTGCCTACTGTGCCTTCTTGCTTAGGCATAGAATATACTTCCGAAATTAAAGTGCAGGGCCACGGGTCACCATGCTCTCCTTTTGGTCCCCACTCTAATGGGGTCCCTACAGGAAAATCGAGCCAGTACAGGTTGGAGCTCTCGGCTATGCATGTTACATGAACGAGGATTTCCCTTTACCTCGCTTTGCCTATGTATGCCATTTACATTTGCATACTCTTAGGGGTATATGTATTTCACTGTAATTTTATTCTCCCGAGTGCAGCTTTGCACTGCCCACAGCACTTATACACAGGACTTGCCTTGCACTACATGGGAAGGGGCAGTAGGAGGAAAACACATCTATTCAAAGCAGAGAAATTTCAGATTAAAATGCCAAGGCTGGTGGACACCTTCTGATCTTCTTGGGCTGACTTTGGAGTCATTAACTCGGCGATGTGAGAACCACCAGGGATCAGCCACACACCTTTGCTTGGCTGGGTGAGGAGTCAGCAGAGCCCCCATACTTCGGGCCACAGGCTGTGGAAGGAAATATGAAAAAGGGCAGAGAAATAGATTTTATTGCTCTTTCTTTCAGGGTGCTCATGAAAATTAATGGCCATTTCATTCACAATTTCTTTCCATTACTGGTAGGGGAATCATAAAACCAAACCCCAGTTCTTCTGGTGTATCAGTACCCGCGCTGCCTGAATGTGTTTTCAGTGGTTCTTGCAAGGCAATGCAACAAGCAGATATTTTAGGGAAACTGGTGTGCCATTTCCATAATTAAAATTGCATGTTACCTGCAAGTATTGAGTCCTTTATGGCTTCAGTAGAGCACAACTGCGGAGTTTGAAATAAAATCCTGTCTCTGTCAAATACATCGTCTAAGCCCCCGCCTTAGTGTCTGACTGTAATCTGGCCCAAAGCAACCATCAATATCATAGCAGATAAGAGACAATTATAGGTTGGAAGGCACATAAAAATTTCTCTGCTCTAGAGATATAAACATACCCTTCTCTTCCCTCCTTATTAAGTTACAATCAAGAACTTCCCATGCAGGGAATCTATTCTGGCCCCTTTTACCTGTGGTGCTGTGATGAGCTCTTTACCAGCTTTTTGACTTCAAAATACCTGTAAGTCATTTCCCTCTTTGCAACTTCATAAATAAACAAAATTAAAGGGCTTCCCAATCCAGGGGTTTTAGTGCAGTGTTATTTACCTGTCTAAACATAGGCACCTGAGTTTGAATGTGAGAGAACTGTACCCTGTATTAAATGTGTCCTGTGAGTAAAGTGGGAACTTGTTTTCCGTGTCTGCTGGGAGGTGTTTTTTCTCCTGGTCAGCAGTAACTTCCCCAGTATAGGTAGGCTATTGTTAAGCAGATAATAGATAGTTGTCTACCTACCGGCTCACCTACCAAAGCGGTAGTCACCTCATTGCAAAGATTTAATACCGTTGCCAAAGATTTTCCTGAAGAGGAAGATGGGCACGCCTGCCATAACCAGGGATCTCCTCTCCTCCCTTGGGTTGCATCCTGCCCCTGGGATCCTTCTTGATGCCAGCAAGTCTGAGTCAGGTAAAAGCACAGAGCTTAAAAATTATGCAGTCAGCTGTTTCCTACGCTGCTTATTAGTTGGGTGTTTAGTTTGGACCTAGCTCATCACTCCTCACGCTGGAAACTCCCATTGACTTCACTGGGAACTCTGCCTGAGCAAGGACTTCTGAGCAGGACTTCTTGATGGAGGATGGCAGGACAGGACCGAGCACAGAAATACTTGGCTCCTACCAGAGCAGAGATTGTTAAACAGCCATTTCAGGGATAATTTATAATATCAGGTCTCAAGGGGCGTTACAAACATGAGAAGTACTTTCCCTGTATTACAGAAACTGATTACCAAAACAAAAGGGTAAAGCTAAATGAGGTGCTGTTTTAGGAATTCTTGGTGGCAAATCAGTGTCTTCATGTGATGCAAACTAGGCAAATGTAGAGCTACATTTACCTGCAAAAGCTGCCACGCTTCAGGCAAGTATTTTAAGGAACAACTACTAACACCCACCTTCCACAATCTTGCTTTTCTTAGATGCAAGTTGCCATCATCGTTCAAGATCTCCGTTGGTTTAGAGCATTCACTCTTCTAAGATTGCTCCTGGCTTTTCTCAGGGTATGACAAGAAGAGCATCAGGCCTGTGTATTACCAGCATACCTGCTCCTGGCCCTTCTCCTACCTGCGCATCCGCAGCGGCAAAGCCAGAAACCAGAGCCAGTTTACATCGTCTCTGTGTCTGAGCAAGTCTGGCCGGGCTCATGTAGCTCTTGTCTGGGGCAGGAGGAGGGGGCAACTCTTCTCAAAATTTATTATCGAGGTCTGTAAGCTCTGGTCTCGTTAGGGCTGCAGTAAGTGCCGTATTTGATGATGGCAGTCACAATGAGCTCCATGTGTCGCTGGGCCCCCAGTGTGAGTCTCCAGCTTCAGTCAGCCTTCCACAAAGGAATAAGTGCAGGTATGTTCAAAAAAAACCCTGACAGAAATATCTTAAAAATCTGTCCTGTAGCTGGCAGTTTCTTGCCAAACACACTTTAACCACCTGAAAACCCACGTAACAGTAAGAGTAGCTTCTTCCCGGGAATGAAGCGACTCGGCTGGGAAGTGTGCAGGACTTTCTCGCCATGTAACAACACTGGACAGACAGTAAGGAGGGAAGGTATCATTTCTTCTTGTATAAAACCACTAGAGAGATTAAAAAAATAGTTTTCTGTTAGGAAATACTCTTTCAAAACCTCTCGCAGAAGAAATCCTGAGTAAGGCACTTGCTGCCTTACTGCCTGAATATTGCCTCTGAAGCAGATCCCTTGCTGACATACCATGTAGGCTGCAAAATTGCGTAACTTGCCTTACTACCACCACTAAATATATATATTTCACCTCAACCTTTCTTTTCCATTTCTTTTCCCGGAGAGTTTTTAATGAGGCGATGTTTGCAGCAGGCAGAAGTACCACACCTGAGCTCTGGATCAGTATAGACAGCCAGAGAACACAGCTTCGTCAGGTTTGGTTTGGCTTTCTGCTCCTACCTAGAATAAACGACGCCTTTTGCTGCAGACCTCCTGCCACCGCTGATGCATTTCAAAGAGTCGCGTCTAAATCTTTAGGGGTTTCGCACTGCTAGCAAGGTAAACTTCTGCCTTTCCAAACACTTCAGAGGCACTTAGGAGTTCCACTTGACCGGCTTTCATTACTTGGCTGTAAGAAGATTGTAGGCTGTCTTCCTGCTTTTATTTCTATCGGGAAATAACAGATCAGCTTTAGTCTCCCTATAGGTCTTGATTGCTTGGGAGAAGTCCCTTGAAGTGACAGTGAATGAAAAGGAAGGAGATACTGTTCAACCCCAAACTGGCAAGCAACAAAACATAAATAAACTGAAATAAACCAAACCCCCCAAGATTCTGAGGCAGAAAAATTGTTTGAAATCAATAATGAGATGGGAAAAAAAGGGGAATAATGAATGATGAACAGTTTACTCAGTACACACTTGTTGTCCACAGCCTTTCCCCCGGCCCTTGAAACAAGAGGAGTCCCTTAACCGGGGCCTCGAGGTCCCGCTCAAGCAATCCTGGCACCGGCTTTTACGGGGGTGGCACCTAACCCCAAGCACATGGTGTATTTTGATTCGTGCCACAAGCACCGCGCTCCATCCAGCACGTTTTGGACAAATTATAGCATGCTCTCTTTTGTTCCTTTGCCATTACATTTGTGTGTGACATTACATTACGCGTGCGCAAGCTGCGGCGAAGGGGCAGCGTGCCGATGGAAGGAGAGAGGGCGGGAGGGAGGGCCAGCCTGCGAGCGCAGGGGAGAGGCGTGAAGCAGCGCGAGGGAAGAGGTGGTGAAAGCAGGGTGGGAGAGGATTAGCAGGCTGAGGACTAGCCTTTACAGGAGAATAAGCCAGGGATGAGGAAGATGTTGACAGCCCGCAAGTGTTACTGCAAATCCCTTGCAAGGGGAGGCAAATGACTGCGTGGCATGTTTCGCCACACCAATTGCTTCAGAAATTAGTATCGAAAGGAAGAGGAGCTCAGCTAATGGAGGGAGCAACGCCGGTGCTGTGACTGAAGGCTGCCAGGCGTGCTGCGCTGAACGCGCACTTTTTCCAGAGGCGGCAGGAGGATCACAGATTTGGCTAACGCTTGGGATATGGGGGCTGCAGGCAAAATGTGGGGCCCCGGCATCTAAGCGCTCAGTACGTATCTGGTGCAGAAACCTAAGAACAGTCAAAAGGCTTAATTTAGCTCCTTTGTTCTTGCAGGTAGGAATAAAAACTGAAAACCCATCCAAGCCCTTAAGTTACCTGATGACTCTGATCAGCGGTTGAGATGTCAATGTGATGTGCTCCACACAAAGGCAACACAAAGGTGAGCCCTGCCCAGGAGAACTGAAATGCAAGTATGATGGGCAAGATAAAAGGCTGATATAATGGAGAGAAGAGGAAGGCACAAGGTAAGAATAACATGAGTATGACAAGATCATGACAGTAGTTTCAACACACTAAGACTAGCTCTTTTAACAGGCAATCAATGGCTCAGGTGAACTTTGGGAAGCAGTTTGGAGGACAATGAAGATGCCGGGGAGGCCTCTTGCAAAGCTTAGGGCTGAATGACAACGCGAAAGCGCTCCTTTGAAATATTGACGGCAGCACCATCAAAACTATTGCTGGCTCAGGCAAGGGGCACCTTGAGATCTTGCTGTGCTGGATATTTGGGAAGGGGTTAGAGACTTGTGAGCCAGCGTTAATAGGCTCTGCTCCTGGCTCAAATGACTCACTGTGATTCTGGACAATTTATTTTACCTCTAATTTCCCCTTTGGTAGAGTTTGTTTCATACAGCTTCCCTCTTCGTAAAACCCTTCAGGATGCTGGTAAATTTGACCTTCCTTGGTACAGTGCCTAGACAGCACTGGATGAAACCTAAAAAGTAGGGAGTGGGAATATCAGAGGAGCCTGACTGTTGTAGAGTTCCCCGGAGAAGGAAATGGATGAAACTAGATGGAGAGTGCCACAGGATTTGAATGAAGTTACAACCGAACAGGCGATAATTTAAGGGGGGCAAAAGTGCCAAGGGATGTTGATGTGAGGGAATTTGGGAGCCACAGGTAAAACACCGTAGCTTGTGCATGGTGCAGAGTGTGGTGGCTGTAGCCTCCTCAGTTACAGCTCTTAAACCACCACCCGGCAGCATGGCCACTGCCTCTTCTCTCCCTCCCCTCTCCTCTGCCTCTGCTCTTGCTCCTCTTCTCTACGGCGCAGTTTTCTCCCTTGCGTCCTTTGCCTTTCTGGTGCATTCCCACACTTTGCTGCCCGTTTCCCCAGTGCTCTGCTGGGAAGAACCTGGGTCCCTCCATTTCTGCTCGCACCTTGCCTGTTTTTGCTGAGCTCTCCCTCAAGCCTCACAGGCAGCCGGTGTGACCTGGAGCACAGAGGAGGCAAAATCTTAAACTGCTGGAAAGAAGCCCCTTGCAGTGGCTCCGTCACTATCAGATTTCAGTACCCCTGAGACACAGCACGACACAGGATGACTACGGGTGAAGAAGCAGCTTATGGACGTTGGGACACGGCGGGGTCAGTGCCGCTCGCTAGGTATTTTACCCACAGCTGCGTGACCACTGGAAGAAGCAGAAACCTAACGACCGTGAGAGGCTTGCTGGGACAATCTGGAAGTGGCGGGGGGGATGCCCCCGTACAGTTCCACACGGGGAAGGGGCGGGTGAGATCTCCCGAGACCGAGGAGTGCCGGGAAGCCTACTCCACCAGCCGGGGCACGCAGCGGGCTCGTCTCGTTCCTGGGGACGGTGCTCCCGTTCCCGTGCTAGGACGGGGAGACGGGGGGGGCGCGGGCTTCCCGGCCGGGAGGCGGCGGCCGCTGCCCGCTGCGGGACCGGTACCCGCGGGATAACGCCCCCGCCTCGCCCGCCGTGCCGGACCGCGCCGGGGGTGTGCCGTGCCGTGCCGTGCCGTGCCGTGGCGGGGGTGTGCTGGGGGCGGAGCGGCCCCGGGCCGTGCCGTGCCGTGCCGGGCCGTGCCGTGCCGTGGCGGGGGCGGAGCGCGGGCAGCCGTCCGCGGGAGGCAGCGCGTCCGCGGGAAGGCATGCCCGTGCCCATGCCCGGCGGCGGGCGGTGAGCGGCCATGCCGCGCAGGGCGGAGCGGTGCCTGCAGATCGCCCCGCACTCCCTGGCCATCGTCCTGGGCGCCGCGGCCGGGGGGCGGCCGGGGGGCGGCGGCGGCGGCGGCGCGGGGCCGGCGGCGGAGCTGGGCCGCCACCGCATCGGCTACGAGATCTTCGCGGACTTCAAGCGGGAGAACATGCAGCACTTCTGGGACCGGCGGGCCACGGCGGCGGTGGCCGAGACCTTCTTCCTGGGCTGGATCGACGAGCAGGTGCTGCTGGTGCAGGGCAAGGAGGAGCACCTGGAGGTGCTGCGGCAGGGCTGGGCGCGCCGCTCCCTCAAGCCCCCCAGCGGCTTCCACATCAAGTGCCTGGGTAGGTGCCGCCGGCGCCGGGGGGGCCTGGGGGGCTCTCCGCCCCGGGCGGGGGGCGCGGCGGCGGGGCGAGCGCGGCGGCGGCCCCGCGGAGCTGCCCCCGGAGCGCCCGCCGACGGCGGGATCAGGCACTGGGAGGGAGGGGGGACGGGGGGGGCTACCCCTCTCCGGGGGGGACGATTTGCGCCCCCGAAAGCGGGGGAGCCGGGACAGGACCGGCGGCGTTACGAGGATGCGCTGCAAGTGATTGGGGTTCGCCAGAAGAGCTACAGGCGACAGCCGTGGGGTCGGGTTGGGGAGGTGCGCTCCCCCGTCTCCTTCAGCGGGCGAGGTTAAAACCATAAATTGTAAATTTTGGAATATACCCCTTGCAGGCTGAAATGCCGGCTGTCCTCCCGCGGCTCGCTCCCCGGGCACGCTTGTCTCTGGTGTTTCGCTACAGGGGGGTCCCGCACCCTCCTGAGCTACGCGACCTTCACACGATTCAGGAGTAACTGCTAGCATTTACACCCCGAGCTTTTAATTAGAGTTATAATCAGTTCACTAAACAGAATAATTTCTAGCATTAGAAATTTTAAAAGTTAATTTTAGCATTTTTAGGCTTGCTAAACCAATAGTTCGCTTTGTATTTGGAGCTACTTGGTAGCTCGGACTTGTGTCACAGTATTGCTGAGAAGGTGCCTTCCATAGCGAGGAGGAGGAGGAGGAGATGAGGAATGAATACGTGGGCTTTCACGGTGCAAGGCAGGTGGCTTTTGGAGCAGTAAATGGCAAGTCTGTCGCGCCGCAGTGGGCTGAAGATTCAAGTTACGGTGCGATCCCCCAAGGGAGTCCCGCCTGTGTGCAGCGCGGCCTAGGAAGGAGCACGTGTCTTCCTGAATTTTCTTCAGGGGGAAAAAAAAACTATCTTGGCATGGACAGCAACAATTTTTGCAGCACTTATTTTGACACAGAAAATCTCCCCAGAAGAAATAAGGCTTGTGGTTATTGGGTGTATGTATTCGAGAGTTGTGAAGAGCAACAGACCTGAAGTTTTCCTTAGGATTTAAGGTAACTTGCAGCCTTCACAGCTTGAAACACGCAGCTTCTCTTATAGAGGGAAGACAAATTGTGAGGATTTGTTTTATTGCTGTCAAGGTCTCGTTGCTTCCCACAGCCGCTGCAGTGGTGATGGTGAGGCAAACTCTCTTTTCCCTATGTACAACTTCTATCATCTGTGTCTTATGCGGCAGGCACCTGGAACAGGTCACAGAGCTTCAGATGCTCTTTCTGCACTGGGAGTTTCAGACCCTTAAAATGGGATGCTCCCAGGCATTTCTTTTAAAAAATTATCTGCGTAAAGTTCCTGCAAAGAATGGAGCGTGAATATTCAGTGTGTCTCAGTTTCCTTTTTTATAATCTTGATTTTGAGTGGTTTTAGCTGTTGCTGTCCTTCTGGAATAGGCAATACAGAGTCTGATCACTTCTGTTCATCTGCAGTCTTGCCTCTTACACAGTTTTCAGACACTACTCTGTCACTCACTCTTTCCTCATCAGACTTACTCAAATATTAGCATTTCTTCATGCTGAGGGAGAAGCTCAGGACAAGTTGCCCATTTGAAAATTAATTGATGGATCTTTTTTTCCTCATCATAGAGAAATTCCCTCTGAACCTCTGACAACAAACCAGTGTTGGAGAACAGGTGGTAAATCCTATTCTGGTGATGGAAAAGTTCTCTGCATTCCACCAGTATTTAGAGAAGGGTAAAAAGTTGATAGACAGGTAGTGGACTTGCTTTGTGGCTGTGGTTTGGATGGAACTGCTGTTCATGGCCAGCAAACAAGGTGAGAAAACCTGCATGTGCTTTCCACCCAAGGCTGTTAAATGCTTATGCCTTTACTTTTGGAACGAGGTGTAGTGGTAAGTGTGGAGATGTGGGCAGTGGTTAGTGCCAGCTGCTCAGTATAGCCCATGTGGGCTTTTTGGCTCCAGCTGAACCGAGGAAGAGCTCCCGAATGGGTGTCATCGCCTGATGGAGTGTAAGGGTCAGTGTTTGATTTTTGGGGTGTCCCTGGACCTTGCCCATCGGGCAGCATTCCTCAGCCTGCTGCGCAGGAGGGCTGTTGAAGGGTGCGCTCTGACCTTGACGTTACTAAAGCCAGACGTGGAATGTAAACAGGTCTTTTGTGGCCCGTTTTAAAACACGGAAACACAACTTTTGCTAGAAGTTCGCATTAATAAGTAAGCTCACTGCTGTGTAAATAATATGCATTCCTTGGGGGGTTATCTTTGCTGTGAATTTACAAAAGACTGGAGCCAAAAGTTTTGATTTGACTTTAAAAATAGAAAATGCCTCTCAGTATTTGATTAAAGGCTATGGCAGAAGAGTGGGGACCTGCTGGAGTCTTACTTGTTGTGCAGTGTCCTTAACTGTGGTAAATGAGATGGGAACATTGATTTTTCTTTTTTTTTTTTTTTTTTCACTGCCTTTTTTCCACACCCAGACTGATAATTTAGGTCTTGTATCTAAGTAGATTCAGCTTGCACTTACTGTAAAGTTGGGTAGATAAAGAAGAGTCAAAGTAACGGGCCTGGCCCGTGGGCATGAGCATCTGCTTAAATGTGTGTAATTGTATTTTCAACATAATTAGGTGCCTAATGTGTAAATGGCCGTGACTTATTTAGGAGCTCTCTCACACTTTATTCTCCACTTTGCAGCATTAAAGCAGTGAACAGTCCACCTACAGACAAAAAGAAAAAGTCTCCATACTTTCCAGCTTTTAAAAAAACATGGTGGGTATCTTGGGCTGAGAGGAAAACCTGCCTGGCTGGGAGGTGAAGAGCAGTAATATTTTACTACTGTTAATAAATAACTGATGGGGTCAAGGGGAAAAAGCGGCACAGTATTTTTGCTGAAGGTGAAGCTGCTGTTTTCTGCTGCTCTGGCCCGACCCGTAGCCCCCGCGCTGTGGTGGGAGTAGAGGGTTGCCATGGCCGGGCCTAGCGGTGAGGGGGTGCATGGGGTTGACCCGGGGGGTCTTTCTCTGCACCCCAGGGCCATTGGGGTACCCAGGCAGTGCTGTGGCAGACTGTGGGGTTGGTTCTTGCCTTTTCTCTTGGGTGTCTGGCTGCTTGCAGAGAGGTGGGGGTGGCTGTCTGCCCCAGCTGCCCCCGGAGGCCGGCTGGGACGGGGTAGCTGGAGGACGAGCTGCCGGCCCCAAAGCGGTGTGGGGAGAGCATCCTGACCTCCCACTGTTGGCTGGCAGGGGGCAAGGGACAGAAATGTCTCCTCTTCTCGGCTGCATGACCTCCATGCACAGGCACCCAAGAGCCTTGGACAAACGCTTCCCGTCACCTGCATCGTTAAGTGCTAATGTGACCCAGAAATTACGACCACAGCCTGACTTTCAAACCTCTGCTGGTGTTGCTGACATTTCTTGTTCGTTGTGGTCCAGAGCCTTGGCTGGTCTGATGAGTAATGGGTTGTGATGGCCACGGAGATAATAACTGGAGGAAAAAGTAGCTGGTGAGGAGGAGGGAATACTAAACCTTCAAGATGCATAACATCTTTTCTGCTGCTAGGATTGTAAGATGTAAACCAGGAGGAGACTCGTCGCTGAATAGTCTTTCCACACCCTGGCTTGCTAATGAAAAGTTCATGAAAGTGTAATCTGTAGTTAACAGGGACTGGACAGTCCTAGTATGCTTGGTGCAGGCGTATCTGAGCCAGAAGGTAAATGGATTAAAATCTATGTGAGATTCCAGCGTCTGGAGATTCGACTCTTGAATTGTAACGTTAGACCCTACCACAAAATAGGGCAGGAATATGAAGCACATCAGAAAGTTGCTTTAGCACCGACAGCTAAGGGCTTGAGCATACAGGGGATGAAGTGTTTCACGTGTGACTTTAAAACTCCCTACTCTGGCAGTTTTCTTAAACTAAATGGTTATGCCAGAAAAGCTTGCTCAGCGTCCATTTTTGCAGTGATCAGAGTTACTCGGGTATTAGGAAATTGGTGGGTGTATCTAGGTTCTTAAGTTGGCTGAAGGGGAAGCTTTGGGAAACATAAGCAGTCTTTGAATAAACAACCCCCCCAAACCAGTACATGCTAAATACGCTGATTTAGAGGGTCAAGGAAACCTTATGCAAACCTATAGGTCCCGTGATGAAATTCGTTGTCTTTGGTAAGAGTGATTTGAAGCTTTCCTGTAACTTTGCAAGGCTTTTGCAACTTAAGTCTTTAATGAGCGTTCTTATTAAAATAAGATTTCTGTCTTTGACACACCTTCCATTTGCACCCACTAATATTTGTCATCCTGGAAACTGAATTATTTTTTTCCCCTTTCAGCTCTTCTATGCAAGGTGCTGCTGGTGTAGCAGGATGCTCCACCTTGTTTTCGTGTCTTCATCGCCTTTTGTGTTCCCAGCTGAGACTTCCTTCTGTATCTCTTGCACTTGATTTCTGTGTCTCAGACAATGGGCATCTTTGAGAGGTTTTCATACGCTTCGTGGAAGGGCCGTGCCCTTTTGTAACGATTGCTTGAAAGGAAGTGACCAAACTTTATAATAACCCTTCGGTCATGCCCCAAGCAATTTCTCCAATTAGAAGCTGATGTTTCAAATGGAGTTTTCAAGAAATGTACGTGCAATAATTAAACTAACTAGCAGGAGTTATAATTCAGTGAAGTCAGTGGGGCCAGACCGTTGTGCATTGTTCCTGCTCGGCCAGGCGTGGGGGGGGGAACTTTTTTTTCCGGGCTCGGAGCTGGAGCTAAGTGCTCCCTTTCTTTTCTCTCCCTGCCGTGTTCTCTCTTGCCACCAAAAATTAAATTAACACCCCACCAGTTTAGGTTCAGTAATTTTCACAGCAAGTTTTCCAGTCATTAGTGGATGATTATGGTGCAGTGTAGACTGTTGGACATTAAATGTTATTCATCTATAGCCAGTCATAAAACATGAATTGTCTTTTTTCCTCCCAATTATCTCCTTTATATCATGAAAATTTCTTTTCAGTGAGGGAGCATTAGGTTTCATAGTAATAAAACCTCTGAGGAGTTTACCGCACACTCATCTACACCTTTTGTATACCTCGTGGTATTACCATGGGAACTTCAGGGGTTTTAAACTACAGGTTTTTTCCTCCTTCTCTCCCACCCCAACTTAGAGCCAGTTAGAGATCCACTAAGCACTTTTTATATCCGTGAGGTTGTTATTGCAGCCTAAAAAAAAAGGGGGAAGGTAAACTTAAGCTGATGGCCTGGCTGAGGGGCTTATGAATTTACTCTCAACTTTGAGCAAAGAAGTTCGCTGCTCAGAAGTGCTGGGTTGGGCCTTTAATGTACTTTGTAAAAGCAGCTTTTAGAAACTGGGGAGAGAGAGGCAAGAGCTAAATGAGTATGGACTGCATATCAAGTGCTTGATTTCTCAGTATGTGGTTTGTGCTTGTGTTTTGGGAGTGAAATCTTGGAGTCGGAAATGCTTTTTGCTCTTTAAAGTAAGCTGTGGATGGTCTGCAAGGCTAATGCAGGTTATCTAAAATGTATTGCGAAAATAAAAAACACACAGGAAGGAAAGATATGACCTATTAAATTTCATTTCTCTTTTCACTCAAAGCGGCTTCTCTTGAAGAAGCAAAGTCAGATACACTGATGTATTCATTGTGCAACTCAAGTGAAGGATTGATACGGTTAATGGCCAGCTAGTACTGTCTCCCCACCTCCTTCCCCCCCACAAAGAGTGCCATTGTATAGTAGAGAGTCCTTCGGTGGCAAATAAGTCATCCAGCCTTGCAAGTTAAGCGTACACTCGGTATAAAGAAGCAGCGATGCTGTAAGGGAACCGCGGTGGCCAAGAGCAGCCCTTGGTCGCGGGGCTCTGCTGAAGCGGAAGTGGCACCAGGGCCCTCGCTCCTTCCATCTCTTTGTCTGTGCGTGAGGGTCCGGTCTTTAATTAAATGCTCCTCGTTTCCCTCCTCAAAGGGCCCTTGTCTTTACCGGGGAGCGGTACAGTGGCTGTGCACTGAATGAAGCCCTTGTCAGGTGTTATTCCCAGCGCTTAAACGGGCTCCTGGCCTACCAGCATCACATGCTGCCAGGCCGCTCGCTAAATCACTTTTCCATCCGTCCTGCTCTTCTTTTGTACATAGTAATTTTTGTTTTTAAAAAGGCTGAGGTGGATGGGGTGCCCCGGAGCCATGGCAAGGGATGGCCATGGGGCCACCAGCCACAGGCACCCCCATCCTGCCCGCTCCTCTTCACGGTTTTGCGGCATGAAAACTCAGTAATGTGTTCCCAACTTTGTTTTGTCTTTGTAATTTGCTAGTTAAAGGCATGTTGCTTAATATTTTATTTATGGAATTGTAATGATTTTAGTGGACTAAGTTCAGACATTCTATGCATGTTGCCACAGCTTAAAACAGCTTGAAATGGGTTTGTTTTGATTCCTGGAGAAATGTGTGTTCAGCGCAGAGATGCTGTAGGAAGGGTCAGTCTTGTATGAGAACACTGCTATCCCTGGGCTTGAGTGGCAGGTTTTTGATTCAGCTCCTTTGTGAAGGGAATGGTAACAAAGTTGGCGCACTCTCCCAGCTCTTCTGGTGCTGTTGCCTCGGGCCGTTCATCCGGATGGTGAACCTGTCCTCCTTTCTTCTGGCCAGGAGAATTACAGCTTGTCCCCCAGGTAGGGCATGCCAAAGCTTTACCACGTTCTCATCTGCATTTGAGACATTCATTTAGAGTGAGTGGCAGAAAAGATGCAACCCAGACGGATCGGGTGTCCTCCAAGACTCTTGGCATCCAAAACTGCCTTCTGAGCAACATCACACCTTCCCTTGGCTTCGGCAAACATGTGATGGCCAGGCTCCTGTTTTCTTGGTAGTCAAGTGTTGTGGTTTAACCCCAGCCAGCTGCTAAGCACCACGCAGCTGCTCACTCACTTACCCCCCACCCAGTGGGATGAGGGAGAAAATCGGGAAAAGAAGTAAAACTCGTGGGTTGAGATAAGAACAGTTTAATAGGACAGAAAGGAAGAAAATAATAATAATGATGATAATAAAATGTCAATAGTAATAATAAAAGAATTGGAATATATAAAACAAGTGATATACAATGCAATTGCTCACCACTTGCCGACTGATACCCAGTTAGTTCCCGAGCAGCGATCCACTCCCCCTGGCCCACTGCCCCCAGTTCCTATACTAGATGTGACATCACATGGTATGGAATACACCTTTGGCCAGTTTGGGTCAGCTGCGCTGGCTGTGTCCCTTCCCAGCTTCTTGTGCCCCTCCAGCCTTTTTGCTGGCTGGGCATGATAAGCTGAAAAAACCCTGACTTAGTCTAAACCTTACTTAGCAACAACTGAAAACATCAGTGTGTTATCAACATTCTTCTCATGCTGAATCCAAGACATAGCTCGATACCAGCTACTAGAAAGAAAATTAACTCTATCCCAGCCAAAACCAGGACATCATGGAAAGGCTGAAGTGTTTGGAGAAAATAAAAGCTGCAACCAGATGATGATTTCCCCTGCAGAAACTGTGGCTGTGAAACATGAGGATGGGAGGAACTTCTTAACAGCCGTTTTCTACAGTAGCAGAAATTTAATGGGGTTCTGAAAATTCAAGCTCTCTCCAAACTTTGTTTCTTTGTTTTAAATACAAAAGCGTACATGTTTTGATTATTTTCTAATGTTGTTGACTGCTGGGAACATTACTGTAGTCTCTAGTTTCCAATATTGAAACTGCTTCCTGGGTGGGCCAGATCTGGACAGGTTTTTAAGGATATTATGTTCATCTTGGAATAAAATCCCTTCACCTAATACGTAAACATTCTTTCTTGTGTCCGGTGTACTTGATCCCTCAGTTTATGACCTGGGATTTCACCTGAGACCTGTGATGAGAAATATCTGAATGTTAAGAATGTACAAACATGTATATTTTGGTGAAACAAAAGTGCTTTCCTGTTGACATTTGAGCAGGTCTTTACAGCTCCTTTTTTAATTGAGCTCCTGTTCTGAGCCACAGTAGTAGTAGAGCATGCATTCAAAGGTTGGTAACTACCCAGGGAGTCTGAATAGTGGTTCTTCTAGTTGTTGGTTTTTTGTGTTTTTTTTTTCTGTAGCAGAAGAGCAATGGTGTAATATTGCCATTGGCACTTACTAAGCCTATTTTTGGTTTTCTTATGAAAGAAAGTGACTATACTGTGCACTTAAATATGCACAGTATAATGACTTCTGTAGTGTGTTTTCTGGAGCTGGATATACTTCTAGCCCATGCAGTATGAGACTTCGTTGTTCTTCTTCCGTGGGGGGATGGGATGAGACACCAAAACTTCAGAAGTCTGAGTAAAATACAGCAGCCTTTATCAGACGATTAACAAAGGGATATGCAGTGTATCAAAGATTGCTCTTTTAGAAAGGCAAACCAAAGGCAAACCAATTCACTTAAACTCTAGGAAATTACTCCAAACTTGGTTCTTTACAAAATATATACACTGTGACAGTGAAAAAAGTTTCTATCTGAAGAGCATGGTTTGGGTAGCTTAATGAAGTTTTAGTTTTAAAGCAGTTTTTGCTAGCTGTTAATGCTTCAGAAGCTACATACTCTAGCTCATGCTTGCCTTCGGAGGAGAGTGAGGATGCCGAAAGGGCCATTGCTGGCCCTGGTATGGGGAGTTCCGCCGAAAGAGTGGAGACGGGCTCTTGGAAGGTGACAAGTCCCATTGGCTTTCCCAATAACATGGCCAGCAGGACTAGGCTGGCCGTGGGGGAGGCTGATTTCTCCTTCTGGTGCAGGCAGAAGGGGAAGAAAGGTGTGTTTTGGGAGGGGAAGACCTGGGGCTGGACTGTGGCTGAGCAGTGGCTCGGTCCCCGCATTGGTAGCGAGGCGCTGCATCACTGTGTCCATCCTTACCAGTAACTGCAGCTCCAGTAACTCCTGCTTGTCTGCTGGTGGAGTAACGTATGCTCTCTCTGGGTGTTCGGAGACTCTAAAGAAGGAGTGAGACTGCAAGGACCGTGTTTAACACTGGAGCTGTAAAACTTGCAATTTATTATGAGCATTAGAAAAAGCTGGGTGCTGCCAGTGTGTTTGAGATTTGGCGGCAGAGCCTTAGATATTATTGTGGGGCTATAAAATGAGTATTTTTTTTTAAAAATGGGAACTTTTTTTTGTCCTTTAAAAAAAAGCCTATACCAAGTCTAGTGAAACTTTTAGCTTGAGAAGAAAGACAAATTAATATTCACTCTTTCAGACTGTAGTTGTATTTTCCACTTTGGTCACAATATCCATGGATATCTTTCTATATGCAAAGAATATGGAAGAAATAGATAGGTTTCGGGATGCATCAGGCTTTTTCCAGGTCATTGTGAGGAAGACTTAATAGGCTAATAAATATATCATGTCTACTTACCCTGTCTTACCGACATCCTTGGGTTCATGAGCTTATAGAGCCCTGCAACTATATCAATAGCAATGCATACAGTTCATTACCGATGTCCCTTCCCAAAGACATCAACCCAACATAAATGGGATTTATCACTGCCTGTTAATTTATTGTGTTCAAATTCTAGAGAGGTAACCAAAGTGCTGCAAGCTCCATGTGAACTTCTACGCATTTGGTGGGGGTTTTTTTGTTTTGTTTTGGGGATGGGGTTTCGTTTTTTTGGGTGTTTTTTTTTTTCCTCATTTTTTTAGTGGTGGTGTTTTAGTCAAAGGATTCTCAGTGTGTTATTTGGCTGCCAGCAGTGCTCAGCCTGCCCTCGAGCCTTCCAGCCGCTCCTCAGCCCGTGTGGGAGTGGACTCTGCCCTTGTCTCCCGCTCCAGCAGACCGGCATTTAATGTTTGCTCTCCCGCTTGCGAGTATTGCACAGTTAGTGCCCAGACAAGTTCCGTTTTCATTGACAGATGAAATAACAATAGCTGGCATTACGAGCAAGCTGAGTGTTTTCTTCGGGTTTCCCTGAAGGGCCTCCTTTGTCTCCACCGTGTCCGCTCAGGGAAACCCGTACACCTTGCTTAATCCGAGGGTGCTGTCAAGATGCTCTAACTTCTGAAACCAGAAGTAGGTCAGCACCCGTGTGAAGATTTCCAATCCGCTCTGCTTGCCTGCTTAGCGGGAGCCTCCCGGTGAGGCTTTGCAAATGGCCCCTGTCCGGCGGGGTGGTCCAGGCTGATGCGGGTAATCTTGGGAGCCCAAAGAAGAGGGTGAAACGTCCACAGCACTGGGAAGGAGAGTAGACGAGGGAAGTCCTGGTGGACTGTCACATACTTGGTGTTTATATGGCTGTTTAAGTCAAAGGAGGAGCAAATTGTGGACAGCCGGATGAGCCTGAACAGGGGTTTTCAGGTGCCTGGTGTCACGTTGTGTGTGGCCCTGGTCCAGCTGTGAGAAGTCAGCAACTCGCCTGGGCTGTAGGGATGTCCTAATTAGCTGCATGTTCACAAGGTGGTTTAACCAGTTGAAAAACAGGATTTTAAGGTCTATTTTAAAGCAAAGACAGTATCTGACGTAGTAGACATTATTAGCAGGAGGGGTTATTAAAAAATAAATAAAAGGGTGGGAATTTTCTGCCTAGTTTAATTTGAGAAAAGAGAATTCACATTCACCCACTGTTTCTGAAGTGGGGCTAAAAAAAGCTTTGAGGACCCTGAGCTTTCCTCCTGTCATTGCTGATTTGTCATAATTATCCTTTCGGTTAAAAAGAAATATCTTCTTCATGTTACTGATTGAAAAATCCTATGCAGTTAAAGAAGAAAATATGAGTTTTGTGAGAAGCTGTGGAGAACAGTCATGAAGGGGTAAACAGGCAGCAGGAAAATAATAACTTCCAGTCTCTGCAATCTTAGATGCTCTAGAAGGAAGAGTGTTTTTCAAACAGGCATCTTTAGACTAGGCATCAGCCTTGTATAGAAGCCTCCTTTATGAATATGAACATTTGGAAGGAGTGGGAGACAGAAAGAGGAGGGGGGTCAGCCAGGTTTTTAGATAGTCTTGGATGTAGTGCTTCATGTGGTAGGGAAGCAAGTCTGATAGGTGTCAGGTCTGCTCTGTTTTTATTGAAAGGGGAGACTTTAATAGTACTTAATGCATTTTCTTAGCAGGTCTAGCTACATGGTATCATCATCTTTCAGCAGGTTGGGAGGTGCCTGCAAGGTGGGAATGGAAGAACATAGGGCTCGTAGGGCTGTGAAACTTTGCAGGGTTTCTCAAAGAAATTTTCTGTGCAAAAAGTAGGCAACTTGACCTACAATCATTCTGGTTTCTTTCCTTGGGAAGAAATTAGTGGCTATCATCTTGTTATTTTTTATTTATGGCAGTAGCTTGTAGCCTTTAGTTTATAGATTTCTTATTAATTCAAGTTCTTTGGTTTTGTTTCCAAGGTATCTTCTGATTGTTAGTTTGTCTTTGTTAGAGGTGTACAGCTAGAGCTCCTTGGTGAAGCTGATGCCAAATAGCTGTTGCAAGGTCTGTAGGGACTTGCTTCTTGGCTACCTTTCAAGTGCAGTATGGCTGTCAAATGTTTTAGTGTCAGAATCACTACATCTATCATTGTTCTGCTTTTCTCTGTCAATAACTAGTCTCATTCAGTGACATATTTGATCTTAAAGAAGGAAAGCAGATTTATCTGTGTGCCAGCTCACGAGTCTTTTTAATTTTTCTGCTCAGATAATTGTTGGGCTTCAGGTTTCAGTGGTTACTTAAATTAATCCCAGTGCTGTCTTTCCAATCTCTTCAATGTTTGTGTTGAGAGAGAGGCCAAAACATACCCTGTCTGTTGGGAGCCACTAGACACCAATCATCTTGTGAGGTGGAAGAAAAGTGAGCTACAGACTTCAGAGCTGATTTTTGTGATGAGTGATGGGGGTAAAAAGGAAATAGTTTTGACAGAACTTTCTTCCCACTAGCTAGGAAAACGTTGAACAACTGGGACATGCTATTGTAATTTTTTTCTTGTTTCCGTGCTCGTGAACACTTTTGCTCAGTGGCTTGTGCTCCCATTTCCAATTCCTAAGGATTTTCCATTGCTTTGAATAATTTATGTTGCCTCCTGTGCCAGTGAGTAATAACCCACTAGTGTAATGGTCCTCAGCTTTCTTTAGTTTGCAGATTGCTGAGTTTCCAGCAGAAATACAGCAAATATAAGTGGCGCTCTTCACTTTTATCTTTTGGTAGACCTTTTGGAAAGTAGTTCACAGATCACTTGGGGTTCTGCAGGCCCAAAGTTGAAAACCACTGACCTCACCAAGCCCAGCATTTAACGCCTGAGTACCTGTGCAGCTGAAGCTTGTGCTCCCCTACAAGCATGCTGCAGACGCCATCAAACCTTCCCTTCTCATAGTTTACAATTTGTCATCTATGGCAGCTACTCTGAACCTTGGTGCTTGCTCTGCACCTTTTCCCCTTCTCTGCTTTGAGGACACCTGTGGTGGTAACTTTTGGACCAGCCCACCTAACTGTGTACCGGGATGGCTGGCGCTTTGAGGGCTGCCTGCTGGAAAGCTTGGTCCAAATGTTGCTCCTTGTCTTGTGTTTGACAGCACAAGTGCTTTGGGGCAGAGAACTTATTGGCTCTGTCAGATCAATGTTGTGCTGGGCACTGCAGCGCTGACCTGGGGCTGAAGTCTGTAGGTGCTCTCGCAGTGCAAACCTCGAGATAATTATACTCACATACGAGGTTACTTGTGAATGAGAGGTAATAACAGGCAACCAGGCAAAGAATTCTTGCTCCAAACCTGCCTGGATTTGCTTTACCTGTTTTCTCACTGCTTGGGCTGTAGTAATTACTTGCTGTGGCACCCCTCAGCCTGCTTCATGAATGAGTTTCATGCATAAGTCTTTTGAAAGCTTTAGTAGAGCTATGGTGAATTTGCAATCACAGATACTTAGATATGTGTTTGGCTTGAATCTGGAGCCATACTTTATTTGCTCTGGTTGTTGACTAAGAAAATGAGTGCAGGACCCATCAGGTCAGTGGACGTAAGAGTAGGCATGTCATACTGTCCCGGTCTGTGGTCTTGCACGCTTGGTATATGCCATGAGAACACCCGCAGTGATTGCATGGAGTGTTGCCGAAGGGAACTGGAGCCTGTAATGTCTTATATGGTGTTACTTTCACTAACCTGCAAAATAATGGTTCTTGTGTGATATTACCTATAGATTTTAGTACTGTGTATGACTTCTCTTAGGCTTGTTCTTTCCTAATTATGATAAGAAAAGATGAGATTTGCACCTCAAGGC
Source organism: Buteo buteo (assembly GCF_964188355.1). Taxonomy (NCBI): domain Eukaryota; kingdom Metazoa; phylum Chordata; class Aves; order Accipitriformes; family Accipitridae; genus Buteo; species Buteo buteo. The sequence goes on along the minus strand of NC_134171.1, from coordinate 36,940,144 downwards.
AACTCTGTGTCTTCTACTGAAGCATGTTTGTCAGTACTGTCCAGTTCTCTTCTCTCTGTGGCAATGCACAGAAGTACATCTGGGGAAGTGACCTACTCTCATCCTGGAAAAGTGAGAGAGGGGAAGTGGTATCTTGTGAGGTTTTCTTTTCCCTTCCTGAAGCCATAGGTATCAGCGCTTTTGTAGGATGACGAAGCTTTGTTTCATCATTAGGCTCCTTGATTTTTTCCTGCATGTGTTGCAGCTGAACATAAATGTATCTGAGCTAGTTTTGAGCTAGCCAGCTCAGGTATGGTTTTCAGTCTTCAACTCCAGCAATGATTATGGTTTTCAGCAGTGGCTGACTCCCCTTGCTGCTCAGGCAGCCTGTGGTGAGCTGCTGCAGTAAGTGACTTAAATCGTTAGATTAAAGCTAGCTCAGGCTTATCTAGACTACACTGCAGCATTGGGACACTGTAACCCTCCTTTATAAACGGAGCTGTTGCAGTGAATTCCTCAGGGCTTTTTACTTCCTGCCTTTTGAATTTCTTTTTCTGTGAACTTAGCAATTGTGGCTTTTACCTTTATTCCTGACTGACCTTTTCTCAATGCTATCTCTCTGCTTAAAAGCTTGCAGCAGCATGCAAGCTCTTGTCTTCCTTCCCACTGGTGGCTTTGTGCCAGGATCACACCAGCCTGATGAAGTGTCGATAACAGCCTGTCCCTTTCCAGCCTACCTGCCACCCCGCTGCTTGCAGCATCGTCATTCTTCTCTTGGCTCTGCTCTAGCTGCTTTTACAATCTCCACCTTCCTCAGAGACATCTTGTCTCTCCTGATGGCTCCAGAAATGTCATTGGCTAAATTTGGTGATAGCTGGGGTTGAGCCTTCAAAAGTTGGCTCTTGGAATGGATATAGAGCTATTTTGCTTTGAAGTCAGACCCTGCGTTTTGTAAACGGCACATTTTTGACCCTTAAAAACATGAGAAGGTTAAGGCAAGGCATGGTGCTGAACAACGTGGGAACAGCAGGGTTGAGAAACCATCTGTTGGGACCTAGCAGGGTGGATATGGAAAGTGCTTGACTCAGTCTTTACCAGTGTTGTCCCTAACTTCCCTTTTTTATCACAGCTTCCTTTTCATTGAGGAAGGTGCAGGTCCATTTTCAGATGTTTTACTACAGGAGTGTAGTCACTCCTTATCATTTTTAGCAGGAACCGAACTTTCCTCTGTATCTGCACTGACACAGTGGTTTGAGCTGGCATGGGCCAGCACCACAGAAGGTCTTCCAGCCTTTCCTCTCCCTTTTGCTCCGACACAGGAGCCCACAGTGAGCCACCTCAAAGGCAAAAACCTAACCTGGGGTGAGGGGGGAGGAAAAGAGAGATTGGGATAAATTGCTATGGATCTGCAGCCTTATCTTCTCTGCTTTGTAGTCTGCGAACGGATATTTGTGGGATCATAAGGTAATTTGGGTGGGACGGGACCTCCAGAGGTCTCTGGTCCAACCTCCTGCTCACAGCTGTGACATTGAGCCAGGTTGCTCCCATCAACTAACCTGTAATGCCCTGTTGAAGCCCACAGCAGCTAACAGCAGCTCTGGTGGATCTCTTATATGATTTTCATATTTCCTGCATGTTTTGCTGTGGACAGGTCCTTTTGTAACTCTGGCTCCTGCATAACAGGTTCCCCTGGTCCTCCTGCCTCCAGTTGCTCTGCGTAATGGGAGACTGGGGAGCACACAGCACCATCAGGCTGGCTTTTCCACCCACGCTGTTTGGACACTGGCTTTTTTTGAGGCAAATGGGATACCTTCTTGAATGCACAGCTATGAACAAGATTAGGCAGCTGATGCCGTCGGTTGCAATGTGCTTGTTTTTTGAAGAAAAAAAATCCCCCAAAAGCACACACACACACACTGCCCCTCAAATGTTGGCCTGCCTCAACTGTATTTGTCTGTTTTGACAGATCCTTAAGGTTATCGACAGAGTCATAGTTGCCAGCAGCTTTTTATAGGAGGATCTCTTCTTACTGTGCTGCTTGTTCTTGGGAAAGACTTCTTTTTTGCCAGTCACTTAATCCATGGTTTAATATTTTTTTTTTTTGCCAGAAACCCAGCAATAGCTGCTTTATGTAATTGTGGCAGATGTCTTGAAATGGCCAGTAAGGCTGCCCTTTCTGTAATTTTAAATGCTGAGAAATTAGGTTGTAATGACTTGGTGAATGGAAGTTACAGAAAACCAATTAATGAGTGCTCTTTTTTTTCTGTCATAGCCTCATTTTCCCACTTCTTTTGTGACTTTTCTATCTGCAGTTGACCTGCTGCTTGTGCTACCACAGTCTTTTTACTCAGCTCATTAAATCATGTTTTCAGTCTGGCTTTAGACTCACGAACTACTCTTGTTAGTGGGCATTTCCTTCTTATCTCCTTCCTTTCATTCTTATCTCCTTCCTTTCATTCTTATCTCAGCCTTTTGGCAGAAAGCACTTAATGGAGGCTGCGAGCCTTGAAGTTGGTCTCACTGAATAGAGGGGAGGAGGAGACATTGACCATTCACACTTTAATTTGAGTGTTTCTGCAGTCTTATGGATACCCTCTGGGCTATGCAAATACGTGCTTCATTGACTCGCAGAGAAGTAATCTTCTGAATAAATAATTAAAAAAAAAAAAGAAACCTTAGTTATGTATTTTTGCATAGATTGTGGTGTCACTAAAACCACAGAAAACATACAGTTTGTAAGCTTTTTGGCCCATCTACTACAATTCCTAATACAACAGATCTGTTAATCTGCTCCTGATGCAGGGTAAGACTGGTTTGTTCAGTGTGGCTGGTCAGCAGATTTGGGTGTCTACACCACAGAGGATGTGGAAAGGGACTAGTTAAAGGAAGATGCCAAGTAGATGGATGACCCTTCTGCTTTTAGGAGCTGTTCCCTAAACCCGGTGGGCTGCTGGAGGAGGCACAAGCTTGAACTACAGAGCTTCCCATCCCATCTTACTTAAAAGATCCAACTTTTATTTCCATCAGTGGGAATTTTCCAGTGACCATAGGAGTTAGACTGTGTTTCTAGTGACATGAGAAACAGAGCTGCCTCAAGCTAAGAGGAATACAACAGGGAAAGAATATATGAAAAAATAGGCTTTGCGATTTGTCTTATTCTTTCTTCTAATATCCATTTCCTCTCTTCTTGCCCCCCAAGATATGTTTTGCTGTTGAATTATTGACAGATCAGCTTCTGAGGGTCCAGCCAGGAAATACTTTCTTAGTCACCAGAATGAGAGTGCTCTTTCAGAAGCAATTTACAGCTTTCATCATGGTTGTGAAGATAACATGAATAATGACAGTTGGGTAAAACTGCTCTGTAAGTGCTGGAGCCAAACTCACCCTGGACTCAGTAAAGAGAGGAGGTCACACACCTTTTTTACTGTTATTCCGAGTTAACTATGAAGGCTGCTGGTAAAGTTGAATGTTCATGTTATTTAGTTGCTAGCAAGAGCAAATACATTATCCTAGTATCTTCTGGACAAACTGTAGCTTTCTTTGTAGTGCCCTAAGTGGCTGGTTTCAGAGAATTGTAAAAGATAAGGTGGGATGAAACAAAGCAATTCTCTGCTCATGTGTTCCAGTTATTCTGCTTTACATTTAAACAGTTCAGAAGTGTGTGTGTGTGTAAGCAAAGTTTACTGCCAGTGGAGCGAGATTATATACCTTTCCTGATGGTATAACTCAGACAAAATATGCTGCCCAAAGCATCGCTAGAAATACGATATAGTGGCATTTGCAAGCCCAGGCAATTATATACAAGATTTTCTAAATGTAGAATCCAGAGCTGCCTGTCTGACTAATACATTGGTAAGGGCATGCCTGTCTTTATTAGATAGGAGTCTATTCTTTGGCTTTATTAGATAAGTCTATTCTTTGACTTTATTAGATAGCTTTAGTGACTTAATCAAAGAATAGACTCCTACCTTATTTGTTTTGTTGTTTTTTTTTTTCTTTCTGACTAGCTAGCAATGTCTGGGCAAGCTGTCTTACACTGTTAACTCCTGACTCCTTGAAAATAAAAGCATTGTCCTGTTTCTTTGGAAGTTTCTGAAATTTATTACTGTACATTGTAAACAGGGAGGGGAAAATACAGGTGTTGTGTTAAAAGGATTATTGTTGGTGCAGTTTGTATTTCCTTCTCTTGGTCCGTTTGCCACTTATTTAAATTAAATCTCTCTTCCTTCCCCATCCCATCTTTGTGTTGAGTGTCAGCGTGTGTATTATTATTTATGGTGGTGGCGCGGGGCATCCCACACGCCTGGCACTTATGACCAGGAGTTCACGCTGATGACTGGACAACGCTGAGAAATGCAGATGCACAACAAACATAATTAAAATGTCTTTGTTCCTTTTAAGAACAATTTTTGTTAGGTATGTTTAAATGCAAGGGTGTGAATTAGCTTCCTAACTACAGTTGGGTTTTGGTTTTTTTTTTGAAGGTCACAGCTTTTCCATTGGAGGAGTTCTTGTGTATTTATTCTGGCTGAGAAGACAACTGGACCAAAGGTTTTTGCTCAGCCTTCTTTAGGCAGCAGCCCAAGTATTCAGGCACTTTCTGTATAAAGGATAGAAAAACATTTGAGAAACAAACTTAAGTTGATAACAGAAAGGTAGATAGAAAATTGCAGAAACAAAGGTAGGAACTTAGGCTTCCTCTTTGATTTTTTGAAACTTACAGTGTTTTACAAGTTTATTTTGAACTTAATATATGGGTTTTTTTCTGTAAACTTATGGTTTAAGAAATTGAAAATAGAACTTAAGATGATAGGTTACCAATGTATAACCACTGTGGTGCATAGGTATGTTGAATACTGTGTGAAGTTTGTTTCTCCAAGTTGGAAAAACCCACCACCAAAAAACAAAAAAAAAAGAAAAAAAACCACATGAAAAAAGCCAGAGAACTAGAGAAGATGCAAGGAAAGGTAACAAGAGTGCTCCAAATAATGGAGCAGCTATATTGTGGAAGCTGATTGAATTTTAAGTCCTGTGGAGAAAATGAGCAGAGCAATGATGTTTTTCTGTCTTTTCTGATGTAAGGATTTGGTAACATGAAATTAAATTATTAGGAGGTAAGCTTGAAACAAACAAAAGAGCTACTTTTTCAGAAAACATAAGAAAACAATGAGAAAGTTATGTTTTAATCTTTTAGCATCCCCTGTATCTTATATGAAAGATTTCTCTTAAAACTAAACAAAACAAAACAAAAAACCAAACCAAACCAACCAAACAAAAAAACCCCAACAAAACAACCTTTCCCCCCAAAACCTGAAAGTTCTTCTGTGAATATATCTATTTACTTTTGAACAGAAAAAAACCTGGCATACACAAGAACTTCTTTGTGTGCTGCCAGACCTTGTCTGGCTTCCCCTGTGACTAATGCGGAGCCGTTTTCTGTAGCCACAGGTGGCTCCTAGAAGAGTTCACAAGAGGAGTCACCCGTGGAGAGTGGTCGCCGAATCCCAAGGGCCAGGGGGAAGTACCTTGCCTGTGGTCTCAGAGCAATGAGAGTTTGCCATCCATGGTTTGACTGGGCTAAGAAGGTGGGCAGTAGGTGCTGGAGACAGGGAGCCCTTCTCGCTGAGAGCCAAAGAACAGGGGTGCGTTGAGTGGAAGAGCCCAACCTGGAAAAGCTGCGTTTGAATTCCCCATCGTAGGTTGAAGGGGGTCAGTGCACTGGTATGCTGCCTATTATATGATCTTCCTTCTACTTTTACAGACACATCATTTTTTTCATCTGATAATTTGCTTCAGGGACCAGAAAAGTGAGTCTGTGGAATTTGCCCCCGTCGCTGAAAGAAAAACCTGGGGACCTCCCAAGAGCTTATTATAGACTTGTAAGGACCTACGTGAAGCCAGGGGCTCTTGCTGTCAGGGGCTTGTTACAAAAAGAGATATTTACTACAGCATTCCTTTAAAAATGGACTTTTACTTAAAAATGCTGAGCTTGGAACAAACTGAGTGCAGCACATTAGTGGTTTTGGGGTACTGATCTCTGCAAATGCCTGAAGAGGAGATGAAATGTTTCTTCACAGGGGTAGTTATAATGACTTTGGTGTGATTACTCATGTGAATATTTTCCATAGCGTGACCATAAAGAACAAACATTTGGGATAACATGTAATCTAGGGAGGTGGGGAGAATTCTTTTGTCACCTCTTTTGAATAGCACAAGCAGAACAAAGATAACATAGTTCATTAATACCTCCAGTAAAAGAAAAAAAAGTTAATGCTACCCGTGCAATGTGAAACTATTTGACAAGTAAAAATATACCTGCTGAACTCTTGTGGAACATAGGGTCTCACATAGGGTCTCATTTAAGATTTTTGCTCATTTCTGATTGTTGCGTAGGGGTTTGTTTTTTTTTTTCCCCAATGTTCCTGGTGGAATAATTCAGTGTGGCAAATAACAGAGTATGAAACGGTTGTACTGGGCTTGCTTTCTGTTGGTATCATTCCTTAAGGTTGGATCCACCAGTGAGAATGATCTCCCAATTTTGGTTTATTGTATAGGGCTTTATGTAACTGGTAGTAGGAAGGACAGCAGTGGCTGGGCCCTCTGTAAGTAATGTAGGGAACACCAAGAAGCAAGATGCTCACTAGAGAGAGGCCTGTCTTACGCCATCTTATGTGGTGGTTTGAGAAGTAGTTACTTGGAAATCTTTCTCTGCACAGATCGGCTCAAGGGGTGGTTTCATGGGATTCAACGAGCTGAATGAACAGCTCGTCAACGTGCTCCTGCGACTTACCTTGTGTTGACATGAGCTATAACGGGGTGTCCCAAGAATTGCTTTGCTTTGCCAGCCCTAAAGAAAACAAACAGCTGAGCCGTGCACATCCTTAACATGGCAAAAATGCCAGGAGCGGTGGGGACAGAGGAAGGGCTCGTTCCTGCAGATTGGGGCGTAATGTCCAGCCCACGTAGGGTGTTGGCAATTTGTTGGGGTAGTGAGGGGGGAAGCTGAGCATGTTAGGGACTGTGTCCTTAGCCACTGTGCTTGTGTGCAAGACAGGCTGATGACAGTGTTGGGAACAAGGCTTGCTGATGTTGGTGTGGCACGCTGAGGAGAAAGAAGAAGTTTTTGAACAGTTAGTCCTTTGCAATAGCTTTTCCTTCCTGTGATGGCTTCAGCATGATTAAATATTATTCTCAAAATCACACCCTTGTTTCTTTTCTTGCATCTGCTAGTGTGGCTCAGCCAGACCATGTCCTACAGAGGCAACGCACCTTGTGAAATGCCGCATCCTAGGAGAAGGCTTTAAATCCCAGCAAGTGCTTTGGGATAACCACTCCCTTATGCTTCAATCTACTGGGCTGTGCACAAAACTAGATTTTTGACAGAGCATTTATTGCACTGATACCTGCAAAAGCAAAGTAAGACTGTATGTTGAGGGAATCAGGCCTTCAAGCCTAAGAAAACTAAAACTTTCAGAAGCAAATCCTAATGTTAGAGCTTAGTCCTTTGCGTGACCCAGCTGGCCCAGCTAGCCAGATTGGTGGCAGAGAGACAGTGTCTTGACATGGGATGTGTCTAGTGTTAACTCAGTGTTATGGAGAACAGAGGGAAGAGAGAATGGAAAGAAAGGAATTGGACAGAAATAGTAAAAATGAAAAGAACAGTTGGGATATACATTCATTTGGAGAGGAAAGTCAATGTAAGTAATCCTCTGGGTCTGGTACATGTATGTGTGTATATTGTGCTGTGGTGGTGGCCATATGCCATTTGCAGTATGGGGAAACCCCGATGTGGCTGGGGTTTCAGTGCTTTGGCCTTCCTGTAAGCAGAATGTCGAAAAGGCTCTCTATCTTAAAGATTTAGAAATAATTTGTAAGTTTAATTTAATATTGAATATAGAGTATTTCATGATCAAAACTTGAACAGAGTAGGCAAGGAGTGGCTTCTTGAGGATCTGGGGTTTATCACTGGATTTTGACTTCCCAGTCTCCTTCCCCTCCAAACTTTTCTTCCCCATTAAAAAGCTCAGATGAGGTAAGACGTATTAGTGTGGAATCCAGGGGCTTTCCTTGCCATCACGTAGGGTTGCTCTGCTGAGTATTTTGGAGGATTTATCCCTGTGTGGTTCTGTTGACATTATGGGTACTCGCCCTCTGCTTCTAAAACAGTGGCAGAGCTTCATGAAGTAGGGCCTTTATCTTTGCTTTGGGTGAGCTTTTTTATTACAGGGCAGCAGTCTAGCAAAGCGCATCTTCACTTGCATCGATCTATATAAATGTACTGTTTTTGTCTTCTCTCTTGCGTCTATCTTTGTCCAGCTTATTAGTTGCCTTGTGGAAGGAGAGATATATGTGTCTTGCTGGCTGACTGGTAAAGCCTAATTCATTTTGCTCTAAGCCATTTCTTGAGTTTATGTTACAAAATGTAAAGCCCTTTGACGCAGTGCAGAGCAGAGTTTCAGCTATTATGGGCGTAATGATAATTGGTGAAGAATGCAGGATAGTTAAGTGCTGCTGTCAAGCTGGGCTGCGTTTTAGACCGATCTGACAGGTAAAGAAGGCTAAGAAATAGCTATATTTTGCTCCCACGACCTCGTTTAAAGGTGATACAGGACCTTCCTCCTCCTGCTTTTTCTCTCCTGCAAAATACTCAACTTTTGGTTAAGAGCTGAGCTCGCTGCTGTCTTCCCCCTGCCGTCATGTGAGCAGTTTCAGCTCAACAAGGAATGCTTGATGTAATCTTCTGAAATTAGGCACGTAGGTGTGTTGTCATTATTAGCCTGCTAGTGGCCGTTTAGCTATTTTATCTTAGTTATAATTAAAAGAGTGTTACCTGGAAGGGAGTGAGAGGAGGTGGGTCAGGGAGCTGGATCCAGGGCGGAATCTGTTTGGGCTTGTGGATGGGAAGTGTCTGGCAAAGATGGTGCCTGTGTCTTCTAGCTATCAGACTACCTTTATAATGAAAAAGGAGATTTCTGGTACCAAAACATCCCATTTACCCTGTTGTTTGAAGAGGTTTTTTGCCACTTGGTGCAAACTTCTGCATAGCTCTCCTCAAATCACCCACATCAATGTATGGGGTGTTTCTGTCTAACAGAGATAAAGCATTTTCCTCCTATAAAACTATTTATTTTCCCCTACAGAGAGGTGAGAAGGTGCATGGAGTTTAAATATGACCAGCTGAGTGTGTCTGCTTGGTTTGAACTATTTTGTTTTAGGATCTCACACAACCCACAGCTTTCCTTGTGAGCTGTGACTGACTCTTCAGGTGTCAGGGAAATGGACTGTGTCTTTGTTTCAGCCTCCTTCATCTACAAAATTAAAATAAAGTTGAAGTCTTTGTTGAGTGCCCTTCTATTGTTATGGCTTTCCCTTGGAGTGAATTTGACAGGGACGTCGATGGAGAGCTCCTGAAAATGGCTGGTGCTCTCTGGCTTCCTGTTTATACATCCCTGGAAGATCTACGGATAGAGGAAGCTGAGCAAGTGTGAAATCACATTAAGAGGTTGGGAGATCCCTTATGTCTAAATTAGTGCATTTGAAATGATGGAAATATATTGGTAGGGGTAAAATTACCATCCTTTTAAAAGCAACTGGCAGTGTCATCAAGGGAGGGGTAAATGTTGTAGCATCCTGAAGTGACGAGGAAGCTAAACCAAAGGTGCGCAGGAGAACAGTGCGCTTTGCTTCACAGAAAACCACCCAACCTTGTGATTACTTGCGATAGGCCAGATGTAGCTTTCTGCCAGAAATTAGTAACAATTTAGAGAAGAACCAAAGTTTGCCTCTGGATGGGGCAATAATGGTGTAAATGAGATTTTTGAAATGTTCTTATAAATTATTTTAGCAAGTGTCAAGTGAATTCTTTTCTTCAAATGAAATTGTGGACTAAGTTGTTTCTGGCAGAAAATGAAACCTCATTTCTTTAGTGTGGGGAAAGGGGGCTGGGACAGTAGCGACAGACCCAGAAAGACGCTGAACATCTGCAGGTCTCTGGTAAGGAAGGAAACTGGCTGTAGCTGTTGTCAAGGAAGGGATGCTGCTTCTCATAACCCAGAGGAAAGGGTGTGAAATGTGGTAATAATTGTAGGAAACAATTGTCATTGTTGTTCTGGCTGGACTGCGCCCTACACGGTGTATGGAAATAAACACGGATCTCTCTGAATCTCGTCACTGCGCTGGTTCAGCCTCGTGGTGCGATGAGAAAGAAAATCATGAAGTAAAAGGGATCTTGGCAGGCTTTGGTTTTCCTCTGCAGAGAGGTGGGAAGGTGAGCAGAGTTTAAATGTACCCTGCAAAATATGTATGTTTGGTTTGAAGTATTTCAGAGTCAGGCAGAAGGTAAAACACCTATATAAACTCCTGACTTCTTGTCCCTGTGGGCTACCTCTGTTTGGGGTTCTGGTATTAACACTATGTAAAAGTTTTGGGGTTGTTTCCTCTCTCTAACCTATATTCTTTCTCCTGGGCATGAGGAAACCTTTCTCCTTGAACTCTGATTTACCTTCACATCTTTTCTGTCTCAAGACCCTTTCTTGGTCAGGTCAGTACCTTTCACCATCTGTGTTTGGCTGCTTTGCTTTCAACTCTCCTCTTCTTATCCCCTGATCTTCTTTGACCTCTCTGGCTGTCCTGCCGGCACCTCCTTGGTTCAGTTCTCGCTGCCTCTTTTCTGGGCTGTCCTGCACATTCCCGTTGGCTCTCTGATCTGTCAGGCCCCTTGCCTGCTGTACACCAGCCTGCTCCAGGGTTTCAGCTACCATTTCCATATTGCTCACCTGCTCTCCCTTGTTCATCTCTTTCCCTTTAGCCTTTCATTGCCTTTCTCGTGACACTCCTCTCTATGCAGCTTACTGGTGGTACGAGCCATCTCCTTACCCTCCCTCCCAAACACCCTTTCTTAATCCATCCACAATTTTTGCCTGTCCCATCCCATTTGGGCATGTAGTGAGTAGTTCTTCAGTCTCTGCCTCTTGCCCATCCCATGCGTCCGGACTACGTGCACAATCTTCAGCTACAAACTTTCGAGGAAATCTAATTCTGTCTTCATGAGCTCAGGCCTTTGCAGGCTGTAATTACCTCTCACTGTCATCGCTGAGACCTCCTTCCTGCTGGCTCACCTGACGCAGGCACGCACGCACACATGTGTACATATACAGCATCCCTATTTCCCCCAGGTCTTTAGCCTGTGCAACCGTCGGATCACCTGCGCTGGATCTTTGCTGTCGCTGTCTCTTGGCACGCCTCCTTCAGCTGCTTGCAGGCTCTGCCTAATTTTCCTCCCGTCTGCTGAGCCAGGTATTGTCCCCCACGTTACCCTTCCCCATCAAGCTGGTGAGGAAGGACTCGCTCGTGAGTGTCTGTGGTGTCGTTCTGGGTTGGCCAGGCCTTACTTTTACCATATTGAAATACCCTCGGCGGTTTCCTCCTTTGAATACCTTCATGCCTTTTCTTCAGCATCTCCAGCCCCCTGTTAACACCCAGCCTTGCAATAACTGCTCTGTGTTTGTGGTTCCCTTAGCTCTCCTGTGGTCTAAGGCAGGCAGGCACCCTTCTAGGTAAGGGTGCTTTCACATTTCAGTCTGTCCTGGGCAGTGCACAGCATCCTATTCGGTACTGAAATACTTGTTAACAGCTGTGGTGAACTCATCCCTAGAGTGACATCGCCTGTCAGTGAGGTTAAATTCTTATACTGACCTTTGTAAGAAAAAAAAAATAGCACTTTGGAAATCAATTGCAGGGGTGTCTGTGAATTTATGGAGGGCATAAAAGGAAAGTAGGCTTTCTTGGAGAAACAGCCTTATGTCAATGTACCTGCTTTCTCCCTCCCTAGATGCACAGTCAACATTGTCACTGCTGTTCCTTGGGTTGAATGCCTGAACCATTAAAATAGAGAGGAGGAAAAGCCCCTGGATGTGAGGCATGAAGTAGCATTGCTGCATTCACTCTGGCTTGGACATGCTTGTCTGATTTCAGAGTCATTGGAACAATTGTGGTATCACCCTTTGTTTTCTCCCTGCTTCTCCTTGGAGGCCCCTGCCGCACCCCCCCCCGGCAGGTCTCCGAGGGCAGAGTTTGCAACCCAGGATGGTATGATCCTAGATTTCAGAGCAGAAACCCAAGGAAGTGTCATTTTAAACATATAAAAAATCTCTGCATATCCAGCCCACCAGCACAGGGCACCCAGGTGAAGGCTTCCCTCTCCTGTCCTTCATCCCCTGGTTCATTTTCCTCATTTCTTGGTGTACATGAGGTCATATACTTTGAGCAGTGGGGCCGCAGAACAAAGCAGTTTTCAAAGGAAATAAAGATAGTTTTTATCCAGTTTTCATTTCCTTTTTCTTCTATTTGGTAAACTGTACAATATTCAATAATAAAAGACTTGCTAGTTCTTGTATCACAGACGCTGAATTATTAAATCTCAGAATCTCTGATTTTGCTAAAGTGTAATTAGTGCATGTAGTACCTTCCTGACACGTGCTAGAGATGTAATCAGGAACCAAGGTGCTCTTAGCAAGAGCTTTGTTAAAGCATACTTTAAAACACAATCTTACCAGGAATGGAAAGAGCCTGTAGTCATATAAAAAACCACTCCTCTCAGAAGCTGAGAGGTTTGGGAAGATGGGATCAGGTATATGTAGCATTAGAGACTGCGCTCATCTGCTGGGTTTGTCCTTTGTTAAATTTTCAGCATAGATCCTCATAACATAGTGTCAGCAGAAACACAGGCAAAGCTTTAAGGATTACTCTGAATAATACGAGGATGCGAGTTTTGGGTTTTGTTTGTTGCATTAGAGCTGAAGGAATCATTTGGGTGCTTAGCTTGGACTTGAGCCCACGTCTAACCATATGGTAAAGCAGTTGATGGAATGCAGATAATAACTTCATTTTCTTTGCTATTTATGTTCAAACTTGTGCTAACAGGTCCCCCCTCCCAAGCTTTGTTTCGACCCACTATGTGAACCTAGTAGCGAAATTCATCTCTCTGTGCCTCAGTTTCCCCATACTGCAAATGGCAATAATAACACACATCTTCTCTGTTAATGTGTTTGGAGCATATGGATGAAAAGCACCGAATATGAGCTTGCTATTTAATTATTTGGCCTATTGCTTGTACTCAATTTGTCTGACTGTGCAATGGGAACACCCATGATTGGGAAACCTGGGCTTCCCACGTCTATCTGGGCAGCACCGGGCAGTGGTGCTAGCCTCCCCAGTTGGGTCATGACCCGCAACGCTGGCAAAGATAGCTGGCATTAGCCAGCTGGCCACTTCAAAGGGTGAGGGTGAGAAGGGAGTGAGAACTTGCAGGGGAGAAAGCATGCTTTGAACCTGAATAAAGCAAAATTTTCCTCTTCTGACCAAGGAGCCTGAATACCCAGGCAGTGCTGCTTCCTAGGTAATTTGAAGCTGTTTTAATGTTTCAAAAGAGAAGTGAGTCAAACCAGCTAATCCATGTCAACTATCGTCATAGGTACGTGGTGAAATCCATGTCTGTCAGCCCTGAGAAGTTGTGTGGGGTTGGGTCAAGGCATATCGGAGCCACCGTTTCCCTGAGTAGTATGGGAGCAGGGTCACAGGGAATGGGAATACTAATTTCTCTTTCTGTAATGAATCGCTGATGAATGACCTGTCAGATTTGGGGTCCTAAGACACACTGTGAACACGGATAGCATATTTTTACTACTTTTTACAGGATTAAATTTAGCACAGGAGGAATCTGCTTTGGAAGGTACTTTGAAATTTTGTAGGCAGGCTAAACCAGCCCCTGGAGGGCTGATAGTAATGTGCATGCTATCCAGATAAGTCATGATCTTCTGAGGATAAGTATAGCTATTGTATGTACATTAGATATTATATGCATATTTTAAATCTTCCCATTTAAAAGTAAATGTTTAAACCCTGCAAATAAACCAGTAGCTTAGAAAAAAGTGTAATATGGAGCGATTGTACAAAGAATTGTATTGTGATGTAGTGTTACACCAACTATACCAAGCCTATAGGCAAAGGCTTATGCCTTGGATTTAAGGAGTATATGGTGTGTCTTGGTCTCACTGTAGAAACTGCATGTAGGAGGAGACAGTTTCAAGATGCAAGACCTCTTGTTCTCAGTGATTGCTCAGTCTCCTGACTCTAAGGCTTCTTGGCCTGAAAGCAGCAGGCAATCGGTGAGGTCATTTTAAGGGGTTTGGAGCTGATCTTCAAAGTCACGTTATTTTTATAATGTTTTCAAGGAGAAATCTGATTGCGGAGTCACACGTTACTCCATGAAAAGTCTGGGGAGTTGATAGTGGTCCAAAAAGTTTGCATAGATAGATATATAAGAGCATAGTTTGGTAAAATGAAGATTAAGTATAAATGGTTAAGAGTGTCCCTAACTTTTAAAAGCCCTAAGGTGCTTTGCCGTCTAGCAACTGATGAAATCTTCACTCTCTCTTTCATGTTTTTGTCCTGTTGCCTTGCATCTTTTATTTGATTTCATTGTGCTTATGCAGTTTATGTCAATAGTGGTATCTTCCAGTAACAAAGTTATGTCCTTCAGATAAAATGGAGAGCCCTGATTTCTCTTTTAGGTAGGTGAAATATAAATTCATTTATGTGATCTGAAAAAAGTCTCAGTATCAGAGTACTGCTGATGTCTGCGAGCTAGTTTCAGTCTAGCCATTTTCCTGTGTAGTGTGACCTACCTGACATATTATGTGCTCCCTCCACCCCGCTACCCCCACCCCCCAGCTTTTCTCCTTTTCCAGTTTTAGTGCTGTTTTGCTTTCCTGTTGTGTGGAGATGGTGCTGATGATATTTTCTTTTCTGCGTGTGCAAGCCACCTTCTTCCCTCCTCCTGCTCTGTATCACTGCTGTTGTCTCTTCCAGCTGACTGACCTCCACAGCTTCTATGTGAAATGGAAGTTATTAAATGTAAATGGTATCTCAACAGCCCTTTAAAATTTAAGTACGTATAATGAAATTGGTTTAGCTGTAAAAGAAAAAGGGGAAAGTGACCCTGTACTTAGTTTTGATGCCGTAAGTGATTGCTTGTTTATCTGAATGACCTGAATAACTTTGATCTAGATTCTGCTAATGCATATGGTCTGCAGATACCTAGGTTTGGAGAATTATTTGTGCACCAAGTAATTCAGGATGATCACAAAGTTTTTGCAGGAATGGTGTTAGAATATCTCGCAATAACTTTTCCAAGCACCTAGCCTGCACACAGTGTTTTGGGTTTGTTTTTTTTTTTAGTTATGCTTAAAACCCAGCCTCAGAACTTGTTTTTAAATATTAGTTAAATATTTTCTTAGTGTGCAAGCTGTATTACTAATTAAGACTAAAGTCACTGTAGCATTAAATCACAGTGCAGAAAGCCAGAAATATGCAGGATCCAGGCCATTAGTTGTACATGGCGAGGGAGGAAAACCCTGCAGTATCCCACACTTAAAAACTCCCATTCAGCAAGCCCTCAATTTAATACCTGCTGCCCTCATTTGTGTTGTGTGGGACACAGTTTATACGCCAAGAAGTGGAGAAACTTGCTCTCGTCTGTTATTTTGACGTTGAAAAGAAAACATCACGTCTGGTTCCTCTGCATACATTTCTCCCAATGAAGCAAGGTGTCATAGTCTGGTGGAGCGAGTGAGAAATGGAACTGGAAGCGTCGGTCACTGCACTCCCCAGCTGGTAGGCAGCTCCATGCCTTGCTGTGGTCTAGACCAGATTTTTCTTGGCGGATGCTTCCCACTGGTGTTGGCAGTGATGATGGCAAGTATGTAAGCAAGGCTTACTGATTCCTGCCCTCATTAGTCATGTCACCGAGGTTATTACTGCTGGCCTCAGGAGCCCTTCTTGCTTGGCCCTGCCAGCCACCTCCACCTCATGGGACAGGTACGTTGGGAAGTGCTCAGCTGTAAAATGGTAGGGTAGAGGCAGTCTAGGCATTACTGGTTTTTTAAATTTATTTTATTTATTATTTTTTTACCTGCTTAATACCTTTCCAATATTTTCTGAAGGTCAGGAGCTGCAGAGTGCTTGCCGTCAAGCTTGCACTTGCTCTGCTGCTTTTGAAATCAGAGCTAATTTTGCCTTCTTCCAAACTTCCTGAATGACTGCAGGTCTTGGAGGTTTGATGCTTCAGATCACTGAATAACTTACTGCTACTTGTGATGTACTATCCTGACTTTTGGGCATGATTCTGCAGGCTCGTTTCAATGCCTGCTCTGTTTCTGAGGGATGCTCATTCAGGAGGCAGCTTTTGTCCTTCTCCGATAGGAAACGTCTCACGTGGCCCTTGGCGATGCTGTCAGGGGCTCGATGCGGCTGGCTCGGTATTCCTCTACAGGGAGAGTGAGCGAGGAGGTGAGAATTTGCCTTGTAGCATCTGTCATGGTTTGGAGCTGTTTGAACAAGTCCCAAGCTCGCCGCCTTTTCAGGCCCTCAGATCCTGGGAATGCTGCTGTGGTTGCACACTGGGAGTTGTACGGCATCGTGGCAAACACCACAGTCTCTGTGCAAATATGTTTGTGAATGCAATAATGTTTGCAGCTTCTGCGTGGTTGGAAGGACACAATGTCTTTTCTCTGGCCAAGCCCTGCGATAGCTACTGGCTGCAAGCAGGTCTCTTAACTTGTGGAAATAAAATCAAATGCCACTGTCAAAAGTTCTTGCAGACCTTCCTGGGTCTCCTCAGCCTGGTTGTGCCTGGCCCTGTCTGAAAGTCCAGCCCAGAAGAAGCATTGGGCTCTCGAGGATGTTAGAAAGAGGGTTTCACGTCAACCCGGGACCTTCCATGTTTGGGGCTGTCCGGGGCAGCCTCTCGGGTAGACCATCACATGGAAAGGCCACCTCTGAGCAGGCTTAGCAAGCTGGTGTTGCCACAATGCCATTTTGCTGATCTTCAAGCGAGCACTCCTCGGTGCTGGCTGCAGAAAGGCCATCCATTGCAGGCTGCTCGTGCCAAAGACAGGTTTCATCGGTGCGCAGAAAACCAAACTGGGACTGTGATGGGGTAAAAGCATCCTCCCATGGGAATGGATCTGGAGTACAGATTTACACCAACTCGTTTGGGTAGTGCTATCACCATGACCCTTAAACACTGCTGTTTCCCTGCTGCTGCTGCTGGATGTCATTACCTGTCAGGAAACAGGTGGAAAAACTGTCCAGGAAAAAAGGACCAAGTTTTTGTAATAGGCAGTTTGGGTTTTGGCAGCTGGGGTAAGCAGGCGTGTTTCCATTCAGCATCTGTTTCTCCATGCAAAATGGCAGGAAATCTGGCCTTTCAATCCCTTTGACACTTTTCTGTGCATTAACTCAAATGCCCCAAATATTTCACACCTGAGATAATATCAATAACAAAATAATGTTTAATTTCAGTGTTGCAAAAATCTGAAGCAACATGTTTTGAATATTGCTCCCATCCAAAGTGGCCATTGCCAAACCTGCACTCTGTGTAGCCCTGTGTCATGGGAAGTGGTAGCTAGAGAAAGCGTTAGCCCCTCTCCTCTACCCATTTGTCTTTGCCTCCTGCTCCCCTGTTTGGATTTGGACACCCCTCACGTTTCCCCATAACAAATCTTTCCAGTTCCCTTAATCATAGGAGTGAGGCAAGGGAGCTGAAGGGTGGTTGGTGGCAATCCTGTCCAACTCCCTTCCTCTCCCCCAAATTTGTGCCTGCTTAAATGTGCTTTGTGTAAGTGGCAGATGGGTAAGTCTGTGTTCCTGTGGAGTCAGGAATAAGAGAAGCATCAGGAAACTCTTGTGTTACGAAGACTGGTGGAACTTCTCAGGCTCTGCTCTCTACTTCTAGATCAGGATGATTGCGGAGCGCTAACGCTAACATTTTTGCTTAAGGCTCCTTGATCAAGATGAAGGCTAGGACTGTGCAGCTATGAGCCTTGAGTCATTTTAGGTATGGAAGAACAAAGCAGGCCCCTGGAGGGCAGGAGGGAGAAAGCTGGTCTTGCTTCCTTCAACAGAAATACCTTGTTGTGTGGTTTTTTTTTCTACCACCCTAGAAGGGTCCCTAGCTGCAAGCCTGTGCATGTGTGAGCTGAGCAGGGTAGTGTGTGTCACACCACCTAGCTCTGTCCCATTTACAAAAGTAGCATCAGCTTCCCTCTACCTTCACGATCTTCTGCTTGAAAGTCCTGGGCCCAGCTGACCCCTCTGCAACCCAGTAGGTTTGGTTTTCCTTTGCAAATCACTGAGATCCTGCTGCAATGCAGTACAAACAGCCATGCAGCTTTTTCTTCCTCAGGACCAACCTGGACAGAACTTCACTTCTTCAGTGCTGAAAACCTGCAAATGTAACTTTTCTTTTTCTTTTTAACAAAAGGAAGCAATTCTAACTATGTAAAGTTTATGAAACATTGAAGTTTTCAAAATGCACTGTGTACAAAACAGGTGTACTTCCAATTTCAAACCTTTTTTTCTATAGCGAGGGGGTCAGAGCTTTCCTGCAGTTATCAGCAGGGCTGTACCTTTCAATAGCTTTGAAAGTGAGCAAACGGTTCTCTCTCTATAGTGCCTTGCTAAATATTACACTAAAGCAGTTTGCGTACATTTAACTGGTATTGTGAACTGAAGCGATCCCCCTCCTCCCCCTTTTTTTTAACCTCTTTGAAACTGCCCTGGAGCAGAGATAAAAACTACTAAAATGAGAACATGACAGAAATACTCCACAAGTGAGCAATCTAGGATTTCTTTTTATTTTTTTCTCCTTGACTGACTAATCTGCAAAAGCACCTGGAATGAAAAGCATCCAGCTTCATGCTTGGAGAAAAGAAGTCTTTGGGTATTTTGTAGAGTAATTGCAGCAGCAGAGATCGGGAGCTGGCTGTAGGGCCCCTTTGCTGTTCCCATGTACCTATTAGTCAGTCTGGAGTGATCTCAGTATTTATGGCATGGGCTGAAAGAAGAGGCTGGTGGCAGAGCCCTTGTGCAGAGGCTGTGGGTGCTTGCTAAATCTTCCTCCTCCTCCTCCTCCATCACTGGGTGCTGCAGCTGAGCCTGGCCACTGAGGCACCTGGCAGCCTGGTGGTCTGTGCGGCTTTCAAATGAGTGGCCACTCCTCTCCGAAGAATGAGCTCAGGAACACTGGCCCTATTAATTTATTTTATTTGGCATTATTAGAAAAAAACCCCATCCAACCCCAAACCCTCTGTTGTCAGGATTTTCTTTAAATAGCCAGCTCTGGAAACAGGAAATTCCTTTACCTCTGGAAACAGGAAACAGATCTGACTATTACATATTTGTTTTAAATCTTTCAATTATCCACTGCTGCCCCTCACCTCTGACTTTCTTTCCACTGCTCAGTGAAATTCTCTATTTTTTTTTGATAAGCCAGTATCTGTGGGTATAGTGCAAGAATCCAGGGTATGCTGCTGTGGAGTAATTCAATGTATTTTGTTACAAAGCTGTCAGGGCTGGTGTTTTCTGTATCCACCATGTTCATTATACATATGAATACAAGAAGTTCTGTTCACTGAGGTTTGATACAGAGGTATGGTCTGATGACTCAATAAAATAATAGAAAAAGAAGGGAGAAAATGAGAATTGGCATCACAGAACTAAATGAAGGACAAGATTTTAATTTTTTTTATAATTTTTTTTTAAGGCTAATAATCAGAGCCTACTGACAAGAAAGGACATACCAGTGGAACTGGAGTACTTTTAGAAATTCAGGGCCAGAAGGGACTTCAAGAGATCTTCTAATCCATCTCCTTGCCCCCAAGAAGGATAGATGTTTATCTTCAAAACCTCTGATGAGGGTGATTGCACAACCCGTCAACAACTCCTGTGCCAGGCCTTCACTCTCCATGTAGTCGGAAAGATTTTTCATAATACCCTCAAAACTTATTAGGTGTAAAGTAGGGTTTTGTTTTTCTTTGTGCAGTAGAACAACCGATGACCGTCCTTTTTGCGCAATTATCTGGTCTCAGGCCTGTGTATTCTCAGGATGTATTCGCCACCTCTGTAACCTTCTCTCAACCTTCTGAGCTTTTACCTATAGATCATGTTTCCAAATGTCTTTTGGCTCTTGTTGCTTGCTTCTTGGACTCTATCCCAAATGTACCTGTCTTTTTCTGAAAGGGTTGTTTCCCAGGCTGGGCAAAGTCTCCATCTGAAGCCTCACGGCTGTTGAGCAAAGAGAAATAGCTGCCTCTCAAGCTGTGCCTGTGATAACCTGTAAGTCTGTGCTTTGGTGGCCTTTGCAAAAGCTGTGTGTCATTGACCCCTGACTCGTTTGCAATCCTCTGCAATTGCAGCTTTGGTGTTTTGGTGGTACTGCTGCCTCTCCGTTTATTCCACTTTTGTTTCTGTGTAGTCCTCCTTTCCAAAGCAGAGCACAGTGCTATTAACTGTCCTGGGAATGTGTTGGCTCTTAAATAATCACAAGCGGGGCCACTGTGCCAAGTTTTGGTTTGGAGTAACTGTTTTTTCTGCTTCCAGACCTTGATGTAGCTCCAGAAAAATCAAGGTGTTTGCGGATGCATTATGAATTAGCACCCTGGTTGCCAGCCCTTTGTAGCTGGGTCCCAGCTCCAGCAGGGTGCTGTGACGCCTCTCGTGCCGTGAACATGCTCGAGCTGGTGGGAGTCTCGCTGTTGATCCCGTAGCGTTCGTGTCCAGACCCTCTCCCTGCCATGGTGCAGTGGCTTGTTCTGAAAGCCTTTTGGTAGCCTCTTACACGCAGGGTGGGACTCATCTTTGCTCACCCCAGCCCTGCTGCTGCCCTTGACACTGAATTCGTTACCTCTTGCTCGTTCCCTCCAAGGCTGGCAGGGCATCAATGCCTCGTTCCCTCCTTCCCAAAGCACTCTGAGATGCGCAGAGCTGCAGGGGTTGCAGAGGATCAGCGGGGTGTATTTGCTGTCCGACCTGTGCGATGCTGGGCTGCAGAGACCCCCTGAGCCGGAGCCAGAGGGAGGAGGGCTCCCCGCTGCCCCCCAGCACTGCAGCTCGCCCCCCACGGTCCCAGGACACAGTGTCAGCATCCATCTCACGCACTCCCTGTTTGTAACCTTGCTTTATGCTTAGCTGACTTCTCCTGTAAGGGTCTCGGGAACAGATGGATAGGTAGCGGTTAACGCTGGTTTAGCAGTGACCTGCTGCCAGTAGGTGCAGCTGTTAATCTCTGTACACCCCACTGGGTAGCCAAGTAGAAAGTAGTTAACCAGCAGGCTTTAAAACCTGGGGAAGCCTAGCTTGTTCAGCAAGCAATCCCCCAAATATATTAACAGTTTTAACTCCTGGTTAGTACAGAATCTATAGTGTCTCGTCCATGCTTTAAACAGCATGTTGGTGCCAGGCACAGCGTGCTGCACTGCTCAGCCCTGCAGCTTCCACCTGATCTCTGGCATCGGTCTGGTCCAGGACACAACTGCTTTTGATGTTAACTTTATTTGCTCTCAGCAAAGGGTAGCTGCTCTTAGCAAAGGATCCTAAAACAGTCACCACATTAGCAAGGAAATAAAACAAACCAGAAATAACTCTTTGTTTTAATTCCAGCGTAACGTGTTGGAGCAGTTCGAGTATGCTTTGGCATGCTGAAGCGTAATGGAGACTTTTTTTGCATTGGTTAGTTTGAAAAATAACAATTGATGGCAGCTGAAAGAAGGAAGATGTGTGTCTTCGGATCAATAGCTTTGTAGCTCACAGACAGCCTGTACAGCCCGCTGACCATTCTGATACCTCCTTGTTCTCAATTAGTGTGATGTTTTTCCCTTTGAAACATAACCAATGGGGAAAAAAAAAAGTGATTAGCTGCTAGTTGAAGATAAGCTTCCAAATGATGTCACCAGAAATGTAAGGAAAAAGAAAAAGAAAAAACTTTTTTTTGCATCCAAAATAGTAGTGGTATTAATTTTTTGTCTTTGCCAAGTTTCTTTGGAGCCCGTTGCGGTGTATGGTTGAGTTTACCTGAGGTCAATGGGAGCCTTGCCGGTGATTTCATCATGTCTCAGTGCAGCTCTGAACTGGTGACAACTCATCTTTCCAGCTTGCTTGGGGAGCAAGTTGGAAATCCTGATTCTGATGCAGAGGAGCGGAGTAGCCAGCTAACCAGTCTGGCTGGGTGGGTTTGATGTCGTCTTCCTGGATTGCAGAAAGGCAACTGATCTGTGAGTTTTATTCAGTGTCCCTGAGCCAGGGTGCTGTGCTTGTGCCTACGTTTGGGTGGCAGCTCTTGTCAGTGTCAACTCACTGGGTGTGCTGAAGTAATTTTGCACAGAGGCTGAATTTCCTACTTACACAGCAATGACTTGCCAGGGCACCTGCACACATACATGAGCTGGGTTTGGGAGCAGTACTCGCTCCGGCTGGCGCTTCTTAGCAACTCTGACCAAGGATGTGGCTCGTGGCTGTAGCAGAGGAGGAGGGCTGCTGCCAGAGTAACCTCCCAGGCTGGCCAGATATGCCTCCTGTGCTTGCTTCACCTGGGAGTTTTATTCAGGCCTCATAATATTTAATTATTCCCATTCCCATCAATGTATATGAAGGTGCTAATCATTCTTCCAGTTCTCCCCAAGCGCTAGGCACTAAGCACAGTCTCTTGGACTGCAGCGTGTATTTTTCTAGTGACATCTGTTTTGCTCCAAATAATTTACCTGCATCAAATGATCATTATACTCCTGTTTGGTATGTGAATCAGAGTTTTGGTATAAAGCACGCTAGCATTTTGGAGCATGACTCATATTGAAGGCATTAAGTTTTCAAGGAGTTAAGTATATTCATGTGTATTTCACAGTAAGGCATGTGAAAAATGGTAAGTAGGTTCCCTCTGCTGCCTTGAAGGAGACTTGCCCTTCTTTTAAACCACAGATGATCTCTACTGTCTGCCTTTCCTTTAAACAAATGCATAGCTGGTAAGTTTGTTGCTGTTGTTTTGGAGAACTATTGAATCTTTGACCTGTGGCTTCACACATGTATTTTCACATTTGTGTTAGTTTCTATAAAATATGAGTAGCACATCACGTAAACCAGTCAAATTGCTGGGTTTTCTGATGGCCAGAGGCCTGGAGCACATGCTATGGAAGAGGCTGAGGGACAGGGGCTTGTTCAGCCTGGGGAGGAGATGGCTTTGGGGGGGACCTTACAGCAGCCTGCCCCTACCTATGGGGAAGTTAATGAAAAGATGGAGCTAGGCTCCAAAGCACAATGGTTGCAAACTGGAATGGAATTTTCTGACAAAATATTCAAAAAAGAAAATCTCCATGAGGATAATTAAGCATTGAGAAATTGCTCAGGGGGTCTCTAGGAGCTCTGTCCTCAGAGGTTTTTAAGGCCCAACTATACCAAGCCATGCGCAACCTCACGTGAAGTCAGGGTTGGCCCTGCATTGAGCAGGAGGCTGGAGACTTCCCAAGGTGCCTTCCCACCTGAACAACCTTATTTAGTGACATTACCCATAAACATGGGCTTTGGAGGCGAGTGAAATGCAGTGTGGACTGAGCTTGCAGTCCCTCTAAGTGTTCCACATCTAAATGGGAGTAAAAAGGGACTGCACTGTGATTGTGCTAAACTTGGTGTTAGTGGGAAGGTCTGTCACAGCAAATGTTTCCATAAGCAATTGACTTCTGCCTGCCTAATTGCATCCTCATGGGGGAGCACTGGGAGGGCAAGTGGGGTGGTTATCTGTGATGCAGCAAGTACAGCCCTGAAGTCATCCTAGCCTTCAGCCTTGCCATTATCCCCCTTTCCCAAATTGATGGGTGAACATTGTCAGACTGTATGACTTGACCGAGATAGTGTTGCAAATCCAGATTTTGTTGTAGGAAACTGGAAGAAAAAGTAAATCAAATAAAAATAAGATAAAGTCTTCCGTGTGGGCTGGAGCCTGCTCACCCCAAGCACACTGGCCCTCCAGTTGTTGCAGTGCCTCTTCCAGTGGTCAGGCATTGGGCCATCCATGGGGGGGGGATGGCAAGCCCGTGGCAAGCAGGCTGTGGCAGAAAGCTGTTCTCCAGTGGTCCCGGGGCCGGTGTCAGCGGCTTGGGTGGCAGCCGTGGGTTGATCAGCATCCTCGCCAGCACCAACTAACGTTTTTGCAGTCGTGTTTTCACCAACTCCGGGGGCCAGTTCTGGAAAGCGAAGTCTGTGGAGCACGTGGGGGTCTTGCGAATGCGTTTATGGATGATGCGCGTAGTTCAAAAAGCCATCGGCAACAGCTCGTACATCCTTGGCGTTTGGTTAAAAGCTGCAGGGCCGCTGGTGCAGGGAAGGCGACAGTCGGGAGTGGCACTGCTTAGGGAGTAGAAATCGTGTGGAGCTGCTGCTGTTGGGGTGGGTGGGGAGAGGGGTGCTGGCGCGGAGACCCTGGCCACGGCAGTGGGGCTGGGGGGCGTGGGGCCGGGCGGCGTGGGGTGCCGCTGGAGGCCCCTCCAGGCACGGGGATGGTGCGGGGATGGCGTGGCCGTGGGTTCATCGACTCCCCTTAGCACAGCCGTGGCACTGCTGGGCGGGCAGAGGAGAAAGGGTCCCACAGTCAGATCCGGTTTTTTTGTGTTTTAAGTTAAAATCTTCTCAGCAGAAGGGAAGAGGGAGGTGATGCATTGTGGCTCTCTGTTTTTTTGTGGGATTGTTGGCACCGGCCCCCATGGTGATCCTCCGGACAAGCTCCACATGGGTCGAGCCGAGCTGAAACAGTGGCGATGGGTGCGTGTCCCGACCCAGTGGGGGAACAAGGCAGATCCCCTTCCAAATCTGATCTGTGGCTCAGCCTCAATAGATCCCGTGTTTTGCACCGTTTGCTCTGAGCACTGGTCTTTCTGCTGACACACAGCACGAGATTGCGGAAACACAAAGTTGAAAGTATTACCTTTGCCTTTTTAGCTCTAGATTATTTTATCCTGCCTCCGCATGTCACGTTCTCTGGGAAATATGTGCCACTTTAGGTCACTGGTACTTACGTTATTCCCTATTTTCTTCTTTTTTGCCCAGTCTCTCTTATCTTTCTTCTCAGTCGTGAGGATTTTAAGGCAGAAATTACTGGTGGTCTGAAAACTTCAGCTGCATAAATTTATCATACAGATTGTGTTTGGCCATTGCAAAGTGTATTTGACAGCGCTAAGCTAAGTGGCTAAATGCCTTGGTGGTTTATAGTTCACTTAGGGTACAAACATAGTTGTTCATTTACCTCATCAAAACAAAGAAGTTCACCATTAATGAGGATAGTTCATCACAGCTCGGCTGCCCTGACATAGTTTGAGATGCAGGGATGGCAGCTGAGATCTGGGGAGGGCGCAGAGAGTGCAGCCTGGATGCTCAGCGTGTTTGGGGAAGGTGTTGCTGGCACTTGCCCTCTCCTTGCAGCCTGCCCCATTGAGGCTTGCAGTAATTCAGAGTGAAAGGGAAGGGAAATACTTTTTCTTTCTTATGTGAATATCCCTGGATATATTTCTACAGTTGTTGGGCACTATCCTGTTAAGTATAGTGTATATAGTTTAGATAATAGCAAGCATTTAATGCATTTAAAAACTGTCCAAAGCTGTTCTTCAAATGTAGGGTAACCCAACAGTACTGATGTACTCCTTCACATTCAGAAGCTTTATTGAATTTTGGGTGAACACTTTTGTGAAAATGGTAAGTATGGAATCACTTAAAAACAAACGAACAAACAAAACAAACAACTGATGAAAAGCACACTGTTCTTCCCTTTTTTTACCTCTCCAAAATGTGTGGGGTTTGGGTTTTTTTTTTGTTTAGAGGTACACCAAATCAGATTTTTCAATACAGCTGCATTATTTTTATAATCTTAAGTACAACAGCACTAGGAATGAAGTTTTGAGCTGAAACAGGAGCTCCCAACTTTCTGTCTCACAGTGAGACTTTGTATTTGCATTTTTAAGCTTATAAAAAGTAGGGAGTTAGAAGTTCTGGCAAACCGTGCTTCAGCATGTTGCAATAACACTCAGGCTGCAATGCCTGTCTGCACAGCTCACCACCATCTGCCTGTTTCTTCCCCTCCGCTTTTTTTCCTCTTTATATTGTTTAGGTTTGAACGACTGTGTCTAAACAACAGGCTGGCTTCCTATACACAGTATCTTCTGCTATTTTAAAGGAAAAGTTTACAGAGTGGAAAGTCAGCAGGAAAATGTTTTAGAGATGAGAAGAATGGTGAAAAGGAGGCAAAGCCTTCTTGATCCATGACTTCTAAGGGATAAAAGAAAGATACATTTCTCCTAGCTCTGGTTCCCGAGGGTTTTGACACAGCCTTTTCCATCTTCTTCTTATGATGGGAGATCTAGGAGAGAAATTGAACTCCCACCCATCAGCAGTAGCTTGGTTGTTTCTTCCCCCATCCTAACTGCTTGGTCTTCAGCAGCTGGGTTGCTCTTCCACAGCCTTTTTTTTTTTTGTTCTTTTTCCTTTTTTAGGGGCCAACTTCTGTTTCTACCATATCTCTTCCTTCCAAGCTGCTCCTCCGGCTTTTCACAGAGCTGTCTGTCCTCATTCTCCATCTCGTCCTGCTCTCCTGCTCTCTCAGACGTGCAGTGTCCCATGGCTGGTTCCTCCTTGTGTCCCACGGTTGCGCACCTTGTTCCTGGGAGGGGGAACGGTCCCTGGGATCCAGCAAACAACCTGAAGGAGTCAGGCCAGCACGCAGCCTTTTACCAACCTGCAGGTGAGCGGGCAATGTCAAAGCAAGACCACAGGAATGAAGGGCAGGAGGTGTGATGGAGCACAGCCAGGTCGGGGATAAGGACTGGCGTTGGCCAGGTTCCTGCAGCGGTGCTGCCTCCTTGCCCTCTCCTGGGGTCCCACCCCGGGCTGCGGCGCCGATGCCTGTCTGGCCCTTTGGAAGCTTGCGTTAGCTTCAGCATGGTGGGCTGAGACATAAATGTCCCTGTCCTGCAAAGGGGAAGAAAAAAGACATTTTGGAAAGCTTCTCGCTGATCATCTGGCAGCAAGTCAGAGCAGTCTTGGGCTGGGGCTCAGCTCTGATCTCCCGGTGGGGGTTACTTTCTAAAGCACTGGGATAATAAACACAGCAAAACGTGAGAGAGAGATGGAGACAAAGAAAATCTCCCCTCCCTTTCCATCTCTGTGTCTAGCTGTGCTTTCCTTTGGTCCTGGGAATGTTCCTCTTCAACTGAAGAGGATATAAATGATGAGATTCACTTCTGAACAGCCTATGGAATAGCCCAGGGCAAGTCATTCCTAGAAGACGCTTTCCCCTTCTTAAATGGGTCATTAACGTTTGGAGCTAAATACCGCAGCAGCGAGATGAGAGAAACAAATGGGGAAATATTTTCCTGAAAGGAGGAAGAAAGAGCTGTTATTCGTATTCACTCATCTGTTCAGGATATTCTTAGATCTGCGTGGGAACAGCCTAACAAAAGGAGGAAGCTTGAGAGAGGCAAGCCAGGTGACAGTGATGTGCATGGGGACAGTCCTGAGGGAGTTGGAGCCATGTCATCCTTAGGCAGAGACATGGTAATTCTTCCCGAAGGAGGTTTCTTCCCCATTTCCCATCTCCATCCCCTGCTCCCAGTAGAGGGGACTGGAGGGAGGAGAGGTCTTTAAAAAGAAACTTGGTAGCTTTGATTGCTGCTGTGCAAGTGTCAGTTGTGATGTTGCTGTTAGTCTGGTGCAAGGAGCTCAAGGGAGGCATCGTGATGCAGAGCTGATCTCAGGTTGCTCTCCTGGAGATCCCAAAGTGTTCATCCGCTCCGATGCGCTCTTCCAGGATGGTGGGATTTAGCCAGTGGAGCAGGGGCAGGTCTTGTTGAAGTGATGGGGGAAATGTGGCTCACAGAGAGCTGGACAAACGCTGTGAACAAGGAGTCTGTGTTGCCTGCAAGGAGGAGAATGAGGTCCTGCGGGGTCTGGTTTGAGGCTTGTGGCAGGTTTGCAGAATAGCAAAGGATTAGAGCTTGCCGCCTCTCTCTGTTCCCTACTGGCAGATCACTTTTGACCCCAGTCAGATTTAATTACTTTGGATAGGTAATTAACAGACACTTTTATTTAGTAATTAGGGGTGTGTGCTTATATTCCCAAGGGGGGGGAAAAGTTGTGGCTGAAAAGTCCAACTGGCAGGGCTGCTTTCATCTGCCTGCAGCATCCAGCAGTACAAGGTCCTAATACCCCTGCAGGTCTTCACTCCCCACGGCAGCAGCTGTGGGAGGTATCGCTATAGACTGTCGGGGAATGCAACGAGTCTACGGAATTCCTGACAGTTCGAGAACAGCGCGACCTTGAGCAGCTTGTAGTATATCTTGAAGAGTCTGGAAAGATCCGAGAAGACCAGTACAAAAACAAGATAGTGATAAGAAGAACCGTCCTAACGAACTCACCAATCATGAATTGTTAGTTACTAACCAAACCAATCATATACTAACACATACTCTAAAGAAGGATATAAAAAGGTGTGTTAGAACAATAAAGTAGCCATTTTGCGTGATCTATTACTTGTCGTGTCCATCTCTACTGCGACAATAGACCACTTGGATGTGGATTTAGGTTTTTGTTGTTTTTTTTTCCTGATCACCTGAAATGAAAGAGTGATAAAATAGACCTTAAAGAATGACATGCAAGAAGGGCAGTTTCTTTGTGGAAATTGTGGAGATGCTGGTGTTGCTCTGCCTGGCTGGCAAGGCTGGGGGAGGTGTGAAGGGTTGTGCTGAATTTCTGTGGCAAGAGAAAGTGGTCAGTTTGATGGTCATCTCTCCAAGCTTTCATAAAATACTAGATCTTGGATTATAGCAGCTGCATTAGGATTTAAATGCCATGTCTATTATGCTGTAGCTAAAAGGAGACAAAGTGTATTAATGGATAGCAAGGTTTTGCACCTGCTTAATCAAATTATCTTTCCTTGCCATATTTCACTCCTGTAGATGCTTCTAATAGGTGCTGATGGATATATCATGGCAGAAGAAAATAACATTTGCATTGCCTGTTACATTAATTTCTCTGATAAAATGAGGCTACCGGGATGACCCATCTGACTCCCATGATATTTTTATAAAGAACAAAATTGAGTAGTGTTGTTATGATTAGTGTATTAAAAGTATTAGGTTTGTTGTCTTAGCTGTGCTGTGTTTTCTCATGCTCTCTCTCATGCTGATTGCTAATGACAGGCTTTGGCAGGAGCTAGCCTAGGCAGTCTTTGCTGTGATGGGAACCAGATGGATGGTTTTGCTCTGGCTGCCCCTCCCATTGAACACCAGGAACGGGAGGAGGGGGAGCCCTTTTGGGGAGGTCATTGGTAGAAAAGTAAATGAATGGCGGAGGACCAGTTCTCCTCTATCCCCCGCTTCTCTTCCCTTGAGGCTCCCTGTTTTGCAACTTTCAGCCTCACCCTTGGCTTCGACTTCTTGGCTTTCAAGGGATTGTGCTATATGCTACATTTTCATTACTGGTACAATTGATGGAAAATCACATTTTATTATGTGAAAAATGCAGTGTTCTTGACTGTCAAAGTTCCATTCAGCTGTAAAAAATCTCTGTGAGGCACTCTTTTATATTTCATGTATTTTGTGCATTGGTTGGAATGAAAAAATAATGAAAGGCTGTATTTTGTCAACTTTTGCATCTGTCTGACTGGCAGCGCTGACTGATTTGTTTTTTAAATGTATTTATTTCTTGCACTGAGCACTACTATTCTCCACCCTTTCACGATAAATGCAAATAATATGTGGAATGTTGGGAAAAGATAGATGCAAATTATTTGGTCCCTCCAGGTAGGTCTGTGAAGGAACTGGAAATGTGACTGCAGTGTGGAAAAGTACTGTCTTTAAACAAGCTGCAGCAATGATAACAGGGCTGCTGTCTATATGTGTTTCAGGTTTCTGTGGACACAGCTATTTTATTTTATTTTTTTTAATTTATTTTTTCTTCTTCCCTTTTTCACTTTCCTCTCCTGCTGTGAAACTTTAAATGGGATCTGGGGACTTTGAGCATCTGAGGTACATCACTCTGTCCCTAAATCCCTCTGCCCCTCGTAGGACCACTGCTGCTCAGGCATGATGTGCCCAAGCTGCTGAGGCTATTGGGTTGGGCGCTGGGAGGGAGCTAAATAACCTTGGTGTCAGCGAGAACAGGCAGATACCTCTCCTGAGATCCAGACTGGTACACCTTTTAGTGTGAATCAAGCTTTCCCTTAGGGGAGAAACATGGCTTCCCTCCCTGCGCAGCCATGCGCCAGCTGCATTGGTACGTGGGCATGAGTCAGGTGGAAGGAAGCCAGACTGACTTGGCGTTGTGGGATGCTGCAACTCTTGGGATGTCTTTGTAGCAGGACTAGCTTTTGTTCCTACCTCACCGTCACTCCCAACTGTGCTTCTGCCCAGGGGAAGATATCATGCCACTCTGCACTGCTGAGTGTTGGGATGTGGCCCCAGGCGTCTCCACCATGCCCTCAAGTACCGCATGAGCCGGTAGCCTGGGAAGGACTGCGGTGCAGCTGACAGACCCATCCTGCCAAGCGCTGGAGTGTACTCCATGGTTCAGGCATACCTGTGATTCAGGATCTCCCCACAAACTGAAAAACAGCATTTTCTTTTCTTACAACAACTTTTTTTTTTTTTAAATGTCAGAATTGTCTTTGTACCTAGATCATTATAATCGCAATTTCAAGTGAAGAGCCTGTGAAAAGAGGTGTCAGGGTGCTCCTTCTCAGCATTGTTTCATTATTGCCACTTGTAAAATTCACTCCTGATTCCAGTTAAGATTTTAACGTGACACAAATTTTCAGTTATTCTAAATACTAAAAAAGCGATGTCTTTATTCTTGCTAGATCCATATGAGTTTTCTTTCAATGCAAAAAAAGTAAGATGAGCGGTAAAATCTTACTGCTAAAAGTAAAAGCTTGCAGAGAAATCTAGAAAATCCTTCTTTATAGCTGAGACATTGTTTATCTCTGCACTTCTCGACTCCCAACCCTGTATGTGTTAGGAGCTCTTCAGTGGGGCCACTAGGAGAACCTTGCTCCGGAGACCTTCCTGGCTGGAAGAGGGAACCTCGGTCTGCCTTTGTAGTGAATTGGCCCCAAAATCCTTGCAAGGGTGTTGGGCTTCTGAGGACTTGCTGGCCTGGATAGTAAATGGTCAGCAGCGCTCTGGTTTGAGTGAGAAGGTCAAACAGAAGAGGATCCCAGGAGAAGTCGGGTAGGAGGAGACCTCAGGAGGTCTCTGGTCCAACCTCCCGCTCAGGGCAGGGACAGCTGTGAGATCAGACCAGGTTGCTCAGGGCTTGATCCAGTCAGGTCTTTGAAAGCCTCCAGAGACCTGGATAGCACAGCCCTGCTGGGAAACCTGTTCCAGGACACTCTTGGTAATTTGCTGTTAATTTGCTGCTCATTATGCCTAGCACATAGAGCAGTCAGAGGTGGTCAGAGGTAAATACGTGCCGTCATTCTCTCGCTCTGTAGAAGATGTTCCTGAGACTCTTTTTGTTTAGGAGGCAGTGTAAGCAATGACCCCACGAGCCTGGGACACTTCTACATGGCGCTCCCTGCCATGAAGAGGTGGATGTGAGGGATGAGGACCTGCTTTGTCCTCTTTTGGGGGCAGGTGTGGGGCAAGCAAAGCCATCCTGCCGATCAGGGGGGCGAGAACCAGTCCAACCCCTTCTGTCCCTGGTTCTCCCTGACCTTTTTGCCACAGTCACATCTAAGTGATGGAGTAGGGACTGTGGTGCTCGTGGGCTGTCCTCCTTTCTCCCTGGTAGGCTATAAATCTGTCCTGGCTGAAATAGTTTGCCCTGGATTGGTGACGGGGTAGCTGTTACTGCGGTTAATAGCAGGGCTGAGCCTTGGTGTCTGCCTTTGGCAGAAGTCATTCTTGCCATTTGGCTTCCGACACAGGGTTGGGGCATGGGGATGTTGCAGCACCTCACTCGGTGCCCGAGATGCCCAGCGTAAGCCTTCAGAGAGGTGGGCACCTCCCGAAGCCTCAGCTGGGGATGGAAAGCCAAGCCTCGCCAGGCAGGACGCAGCCCAGGAGGTGCCTATTGGACTCCCTGCGCATTTGCATTTTCTAATCTGCTGCCTAAAGCATTATCTTGCTTGCTCAGACAAGTCATTCACCACATCAGGAGCGTGTGGGAAAATAACCCAGTCGGTATAACCAGAGGAAAATAAATGATTGTGTGGTTGGCCATTTGGAGCTGAACTAGCTTGGGATTTTTTTTTTTCTTTTAGCAACACCCTGAAAAAAATGCAGTGTGAATGGGTGTGAAATATAAAGAGAGTTTGCTTCCTTCTCGCATAGGCATACATCCAAAAAAAGGCAAAAGTAAATATACAGACAGTTAGTCCTAAATGCTTTGGCAGGGCTTTAGAGGATCCAAAGGCTCAGTGTGTTTGACTGGTAGGACATCGGATCTTCTCCACTCGAATTAGCTTTGAATACAAGGGAAGTCTCTGACACGGGAGAGAGGAGAAGCCGTGGTGATCACCTGGGGTGCCTCAGTGTGCTGCTTGGTCACCCAGAGTCTACTTCTCCTCTTGATTCTCCATTTGTATTTGAAGAGAGGACCCCAGACGTAATGTAAGTACAGAGGGGCAAACCATGTCCTGTGGTGGAGGCAGCAATATGAAGCTGCAGTGGGTCAGATCTGAAAAGGGGCTGATGTTTGTTACCAGGGCAGGGAAAGAAGAGAAATGTGTCCAGGCTAAGGGAATTCTGAATTCCTGCCTATTAAAACCCTGGAGTTATTTTGCTCCTGTGAGATGTAAACTGGATTTCACAGCTACTGTTTGCTGTTGCTATTTAAGAGATGGCAGCAAAACAGAACAGGATAATGTCTTCTGCTGCAACAGAACTGCCAGTGTAAATAATTTATTTGCTAATTGGTAGACATTGCTCTAATGACAGAGATCTTTAACAAGTTATTTGTATCATATCAAACCCTGTATTCTAGAGGTGGCTTTTTCCATCTATTGGGTGTTAATGCAGTTGTGTGGATTAATCACACTATAATGCAGCTGAACAGCTCTTATCCCTGCTTCACTCAGGGAGCAGAGGCTTTATGGCGTGATACACGCATGAGAAAAATCACATCCAAGTTTTACAAAGTATATTTTGGAAATAAAGGCTGAAGTTTAATTAAAAAAACAAACAAACCACTTTTTTTTTCCCCAATAAATGAGGTCATGCAGCCTGATTGCCTGGCCCATCTGTTGCTGTTCATAAGTATGTTATTTTTTTAAAGGGCAATACTAAATGGTATTATGTAGTTATCTACTTTCGTATGCCTCTTGGCTTGTCAAGCACTGTCATTATATCGACCGCTGTTCTTAAAACAGGATTTTGGTTAAAATAGTATATACCTGCCATCTGGTTGAAAAATGTAAGCTTCCTACACAACTAAGTGGAGTTGTACTGCAGTATTAGGAATAGCTCGTGTTCTCTTGAAAATAGCAGCTGATGGCAGATTGCAGAAATCAGCCAGTTATCAGTTGTCATTAAGCTATTTGATATGTGACACACATGGAAAGCATGCTATTTATAAGTATGCAATTATGTTATAGAACTATGCCTCTTTTTTTTTTTTGGTCCCTTTTTTTTTTTTTTCCTTTCCTTTACCCATTTAAATGTGTTGGTTTGACTGGACTAGAAAGCAAAGTCCCCCTTAATATCCGCAGAATAGATGTGCTGCAGACTGAAGATGTGCCAGACTGTGGGCAATATTCTGCCATCAAAAAGTCTAAGAGGGGTGTATAAATGAATTTGGTGTTCCCGTGCTATAGAACTATAGGTTTCTGAAGAGAAATGTCAGCTACAAAGAGCCCAGGAAACAGAAGTGCATGGAACCAACTGGTAGAAGACTGCACAACTAGAAATTGTAATGGAAAAGATGCATTTTACTTTAATATGCATTTGCATTTCTGCTAGGAGAAAAGAACTCGAGTCTCAGGATCAGCTAAAACAGAAACATGAAAGACATAATTATTTGCTAAACCTGGGCAAGGCACTGAAGGCTCTCAAAGCTCTAGGCTAGTCGCTAACATGGAAGCTTAATGCTAACCACTAAGTAAGGGTTCATGTACAATGCAGGGCAGAGGATGCTGCTGGAGAAGGCAGTGAGGCATGGTGATGCTATGACCCGTTGCCTTGTAATAAGTGTTGAGGTAAATGATGATTACAGAAAACAAGGCAGAAAGAGTCAGCTGAAAAAGAGGATTAAGTATTACTTCTGTGAGTGGAAACGTGAACAAGAAGAGCAGTTAAAATAGAATGGAGTGCTGCAAGGCTATTAATTTTACTCAGAGATGGTATGAGGAAGTATTATTTTCATGTGGGCTGGGGGTTAGACCATGATTAATCTGCCTCAGTGACACTGAAATCTTGTGAGCACATCCTGCAAGATGTTGGTCAAAAATGCTATAAATAATAGCTGATTATTCTCAAAAGATTTCAGATATATTAAACCAGAAATGTTTTGAGAACTATGAGGAGTTTGTTGTCCCCACTGGCAGCCCCCAGGATCTCTTCTCCTATATGAGGGTTGACTGGAAAATTAAGGTCTTTGCTCTTTTGGCTTCAGTACAATCCTGATTAGGTTTGAATCTGTTGGGTTTGAATCTCAATCTGAATCCTCTTGGCTTTTCGAATGACATCTGAGATTCTGGTTGTGAAAGGTCTCTAGTCATTTTGCTTTTAAAAGTTACTTCACCCACAACCATCCATCCACGATGAAAATGCATTCAGCTTCGTAATTATAAATTTTAGGGTGTTACAGTCAACAGAGGTATGTTCTAACAGAAAACTGGGTAGCAAAGGTGTAGGTCAGAGGTTGTGGTTTGCTCTTTGTTCATTGGCTTTTCCTCACTAGAGGAAAATTGGAGATTTTATTATGGAGAATAATCACGTCTCCCTTGCTTCAGGCTTTTGGAGACCTTCTTGGGCCATCAAAGCAGCTTCAGCAATCTCAGCTTTTTAGCAACATTGCAACTACCTTGACCATCAAAAGACTGGAAGCTGGTGCAGAGAGCACTCCCAGCAGAGGAAGGTTTGCAGGAGCGGGTGGTGCCCAGGAGCGATTGTGGCTCTCAAGCACTCTTTTCCAGGTGTGTGCACACATGCCAGCTCCCTGCGCTTTCCTGCTAACCGAGCTGGTGTTCCCAGTGGAAAGCTGTGGTCTGCAGGTGCTGTGGACAAGCCTTCTGCTGGCACACAGGGAAGGCTGGCGGAGGGGGGCGGGGAGGGTGGGGGCAGAGACCCTTGCAGAGTGAAAAATGCAGATGTTTGACAGTTCAGGGTGGTTTGGCAGAAAATCTCTTCCTCTCCACTTCCCAGACGGCGTACAGTTATTTGCAATTCCTAGCTGCTTATTCTCTAATTTAGTAGCTAACCACTCATCTGCCCTGGTGCGCTTCTCCTCCCCTCCCAGCCACCAGCTCTCCCTGCTTGCTCACTTGCTTACTGGCCGACAGGAGCAAATTTGCTGCCTGGTTTGGTCCCCTTTGGCTCAACCTTCGCAGGCCATTTCAGCTTCCCCACCCTGGCAAAAGGTTAGTGAAAGCCCATTTATATGCTTCTCTTTCTTCAGTTTGTAACTTTTTCATGTGTTTATCTGCACTAATACAGGTCCAGCAGATGGCTAATAAAAAAAAATAAAATCAAGTTATCTAAGTTTGTCTTGTGTGGAGGGATTTGCAGAGAAAATTGGGAGGGACAACAAGCACTCATAGGTCAAAAGTAGCTGTGTAGGCAATTCTGTTGATGGACAGAACACAGTATGGTGTTTTGCTTATCACAGTTGAGAAAAAAAGTGTTAAAAACAGTGATTATAGTTGAAGAAAGCATTTTTAAGTGTATCAAAACTTGTAAAGACAATCAGGAGTGGTGTGTGGTAATTAGGTGTCAGTGTGAGAAGCAGGCAGCATCCTGGCAGACAAGGATATTTCTCAAAGAAACTCAATGGTTTTGCAACTGCGGAACAAAGTTTTCCTTTCTCTGTACTGGAGGCAGGTGCCAGTAGTACTGGATATGGTGGCGTGTTACTCCTAGCGTGTGTATAAGGAGGTTAGGAAATGATGTAAGAACGTGGTAGCAAAAATAAGTTGTTTCTTTCAGATGGGTTCTGAGAGCATTGCATGTCCAAGTGAATTCATTGTGTCAGGTGTAAATGTGAGAACTTACTCTCGTCAGTCCCAAACTGCTAAACTTTTCCAGTAGAAACTTGTCTTGGAAATGAGCTTTCTGGGACATTGTCCTGGTGCTGTTCTCAGGTTAATTATTCCAGGTCAATTTTTCTTAGAGAAGCTTAAGTCATTTTCTCACCTTCTCAAATTCTGACCTCTTTGCGTCAGGGGGGAATCTGGTAACACCCATATTTAGGCCACCAAATGTACTGTGTTATGAACGTTTGGGTTTTTTTTCCCTTATTTTTAGGGGAAGCAGCGGGTGGGGGAGAGGAACTCTAAAACTGGTTTTGTTTGCAGCAGCATATAACTTGCCTTTGGCTTAGGGGAGCATCTCTTCTTTGACTCGGGAAGTTCTGCTCTTACCAAGAGAGAGCTAGAAAGTGAAAATTTTCTTACCATGGCCTACATCCCTTGAGAAAACTTTAGGCGTGCCAGAAAATACGTACTCTGACCACACAGCCTGCAAAGCAACAGCAGCCAGAACAGCTCTGGGATTGCCTCGGAAACTGCGAGACAAAGGAGGGCTTCCCAGCATCCAGCATATACCCCAAGTACCTTGCTGAAGGGCACCAGGTGATAAAGGACTCTCTCATCTTCCAGCTGGGAGTTGCCCAGGAGCACCCTCCAGGCCCTGCATTTAGTGCTG
This sequence comes from Buteo buteo, assembly GCF_964188355.1. NCBI lineage: Eukaryota > Metazoa > Chordata > Aves > Accipitriformes > Accipitridae > Buteo > Buteo buteo. The sequence continues at coordinate 36,903,440 of NC_134171.1, read as the reverse complement.
GGGTTTCATCTCTCCCTTGTTCCTACTTCCTCCCAGAGTAACCACAGCCTTTCCCTATCATCTGATGTTGCTCAAGAGGAGAACATGTGTGCTGAAGTTCGGGATCAAGTTCAACAGGCAACGTCCAATGTAACCTGTCTAATGTGAAGATTTTTTTGGTACAGTTTAAGTTTTTGATGAGTGTCGTGTAAGTAGCTGCTGGTGCCAACAAGTATTCTCCATGTATATTACTGAGTATATTACACAGAACATTAGTGGTTTGGCTTAAAATGAAAAAAAAAAGAAGAAAGAATAACTTTTAAAGTCTGTAAACTTGGCACAAAGTACTCTTGGTGGCAGCAGCGGTAGCGGCAACAGGAGATTAGCCTTCAGTAATGAGGCCCATCAGGGCAGTGTGTTCTGGAATAATGGCTTTCCGCAATGTAAGAAAGCAGATATTTAGGGTTGTACACATATAGTGTAGGGTATGCATATGCATGTAGTTAGCAGCCTTTCTGTTTTCCTTAAGATACCTTAGGAACTTATGTGCTGAAACCTAAAGTTAAAAGCTCTGAAGCTCTCAGTTTAAGAAACAGCAGATTTAATTTCTGGTACAACCTTAAGTTTTGACACTTTCCTGCCTCTGGGTTATGATGGACAAAGTTTTGGGTTATGTGTATGGACCTTGCTATCTCTGTACCAGAACATATTTGACAGTTTTCTGTCTCTGTGATCACAGAAGCCCTTTGGGGAAGGATGTGTTACTGTTGTCACTTGACAGCTGAGAGCAGGAGAGAATATGTGACCACATACCATGTTTTTCCCCAGGACTTCTGCTTCATACTAGCTACATAGTAGGTGTATGAGGGAAAATACAGTGAGGGCCACTTGAATCTGGGCTGTTGTACCAGGAAGGGTGTCCTATGGCAATGCATTTGTGGCATTATTGCATCGCCTCAGGTGTTCATACATCTTCTCACCAACTGGGTGTCTTTGTAAGAAGATACAGGGAGAGCTGGAAACTAATACGCTTTGCCTGAAATTACACAAGGATCCTTGTTAAACACTGTCTTTCTGCTGTACGGGAGACTCGTTTCGTGACTGTCATTATGTACAAAGATATGGTTGTGAAGTGCTCGTTGTGCCCTGCTGAAGAGGATGGTTCTCGTGTGTGGGGTTCCTGTGGACTCGGGAGGGAACGGGCCTGTGTTTCTGGGATCCTGTACCATTCTGTGTGAAAGCGAGGTATTTCTGCTCTAGATAATATAAGGAATTAACATAGAGCTTTGAAAGAGCAAAGTCCTTTGGACTTCTTCATCATGAAAATATAATTAAAATTTCTCGTCGACTACAGGAAAGATGCACGCATTCACATGTACAAGTGGTGCATTACATTACCTTCTCCTGTAGCAAGCAGAAGCCCACGCAGCGCTGTACTTGAAGACTGATTTGGGTTGCCCTTGAATCAAGGTTTTGCCTAGATTAAAGGCTCAGACTGAGTTATGTGAGGTGCTGCAACCATGTGCATACTCTGCTCATGACAAATGCAAGGTTATTTGACTGATTTTACATCTCAGGTAAAAGCCCTGGGGCTAATAGCACAGAGATAATGTTCAGCTGATGCCTGGTAGCTTCATTACAAATTGACTATTGAGAAAAAAGCAGGGGTGTTGGTATATATGCTACTGGCCGCTCCCAGCTGAAGCCCTACTTAGTGATGACATGCGGGTTAGCTCATTTTAAACAGGAACAGGCTGAATTCAACCACCCAACACAGATCTAAAGCAGACCTGCCAAATGCTTGAGGGTTGTCTGACGTGTGATGCTTCTCAGCCCTGCTTTAAATGGATATTTGGCATCGCCGTCATGTTATTGCTGTAGCCCAGCAGAGATGCTGTGCGTTCAGCAGAGCTGCAGGATGAGCTGGCTGGGGTGGCTCGTGACCATGGAGCAGAGGCCCGAGCAGCTCATCTCACTTTGGATCATCAGGGGGAACTCATAGGAGGGAGAGATGGCAGAGGTCTTCCCCCTCCTCCACTGTAGTGCCTACCATGCTCTTCTTATTTCAGATAGACCCTACTGGAGCCCACAGATTTCTAGGAAAAAACATATGGAAAACTTAGGACTGGGCTATCTGGCACATTGCCAGCTTGGCTTATGGCAGAAATGAAAGAAATGGGAAGGACGGCTCCCTCGCTTTCCTCCGGGGGAGGGAAGCCAGCCGCAGCAAGCTGGCTGGCTGTACTTCTTTTTCCTTGTCACTTTATTTAAAGGAAAAATGAAGGAGAAGCCTGAAACTTGGCCAGTTACACAGCGATGATACTAGCTGTCTGCCTTGTACTTGGTCTGTGTAAGACAGAAAAAAGGATGTATGTATGAATTCTTCCCTCTTCTCTGGAGTATCTCCTTTCATTCCAGGTTAGAGCAGAGATTACCAGTTTGGGAAAACTTTTTTCTACCATAACATCTTCATGCCAGTTTTTTGTACAAGAACAGTGTGGAGACCTTGAATGTTTCATGTCTCATATAAAATAAGATACCTTGCATTTTCATGTCTGTGCAGGTGTGTGACATGCCTGTTTCATGCAGCATGTCTGCATGCAAATAACATTTTTTTTTAATGACCTAACTTCCTTGAAGAGGTTTTAGTCTTGATCAACTTTGTTGAATTTGATTTTGAGTAGAATGCTAATAAACTAGTTAAAATGCACAAGCTTTGTTTCTGGAAAATATTCCTAGTTCATGAAATGGATCAGAATTCATAGTCTGCTGCAAGAGAGTTTCTGTTAATCTTCTTAAAGACAGCAGATAAGATTTCAGAATCGGATTAAATATTTGTATTCCATATTAGGAGACCTCCTCAGTGCTGTCTGACAATCAATAAATCCTCTTCAGGCTCACGGTTCTTCCAGTCTGTGTTTACCTCTTTCATGTTGTGCGTGAAGGACCTTTTATAGACTGTTAATGCACATTTATTTGGAAGTTGAAAATTACATTAGAGGTTTGACCTTCCCTTATGTTTGTTTGTCTTTGTTTTGTTTCTTTTAGCTGAGGGTAGGGAGAGATGGGCGCTTCCAGCTCACTTGAGTTTAGGAGGCGCAGCAAGGGCAGTGTGTAGACCATGTCCCACTGAGCTGTTTAGCCATCATGAGTGTCTCGTGATTAAATCTCATGCTGAGGGTGCTGTACGCTCCCCCCACCCAGCCGCCCAGCGTCTCGGCTCACTCTCAGCATGAATTTCCCACTATGTACATGTGGGAGTCAAGTTGACAGCTTGCTCGCAGACAGAACGCAGGATACTAGATGGAAAGAGAGAGTGTAAAAAACATCTGCTCTGAGCTGGTACTGAAGATGTTTGCATAATTTGTTAGTATTTTTAGAAAACAAGCGTAATTAAGGAAATAAATATTTGTCATACATACAGCATATCCTGTTGTTTAATATCAAATGATGTCATTGTTCAGTGGTGCTTCGCTATTACCTCTGTATGCAGCAGAGGGCACTATATGGTGCTTAGCTTTTAAAGTACAGCAAAATTCTGCATTTTTTTCTTCATTACCCAGACAGCTGCCTTAAGAATACTTCTTGTATGTTTTAGTTACCATCTAGTACTTTTTTGTGTGCCTTTCTCAGATTCTTTCCATTCTGTCTTCATAAAATCTAGAGAGATGGCCCATCCAAGGGCAGTCTGTCAGCAGTTTTACATGTTTTCAAAAAAAATCAAATGTTATTTTCTTAGTTCATCTGCAGTTATCCTTGTTACTGTGACTCCTCATAAGTTTCCAGGCACAATCGTGATGAAACTGGGGAAGACCTAGACAGATCCCTCATCCTGCAGTGATGACGTAGGTGAACTAGAAAAATAGGGTTAGAGTTTGAAGAATTTGCCAACTTAGAGCAACCACTGCAAGATTGGAGACTGAAGTATTTTGATGATTTCTACAGGCAGGATATTTTGCACAATGCTATAACCACTTTTCAACAGAAAAAATCTAAAATAACTTTTCTGGAATCTATATATTTCTATATATATATTTCTGATATAAAAAGTGTGTGGGATGGCTCATTACAAGTTTCATAACTGTACACTAAAAAGTAGTTTATATCACTACCATCTCTTGAGTACATTCAACTTGCCTGGTTCAAAAATAAATTAAAATAAGGCAAGAGTTCATTGTATTTAAATACAACACATCAGGGATGAAAACATTCTTCACGGTAAGAGATGAGGAGGTGAACTGTTTATTCTCCAAAGAAAGAGCATATTGTGGTCAGCCTTTGTCATGCATGTTTGTGCATGCAACCTTGGTTATAAATTCCAGTATTCAATAATGCCACTGCTGGATTCTTTCTGTATTAAGAGCGATGCTATCCTCAAGAAATAAGACTGTTTGAAGTTCCCAGTAGCCACTATCCCATCAAATGAGGCAAGGTCAATAATGCTGGATAAATCTGTGCTAGTATATAAAGACAACATAATCATAATGTGCAATGACATGATGCTTCAGCTTCTAGCCATAATGCATCATGTGATACACCTTAAAATTGTTGCTCATCTAGGTACTGCTTGTCACAGCCAAAATACTTTTTTGGGGAAATAAAAGTGAAGGGACCTGGGCTCAAAAGAAAGAGGAGGTGATTCTTCATGCCAGAGGGAGTAACCTGCAGGACTTCTGGCTGGATGATGCTGTGGGTGCAAGTTTACATAGTCTGATGGGGAGACAGGGCAAGCCTTTGGCAGAGAGGTCTCACAGAGACTACTCAATAGAGGAATCACAGCAGGCACAGCAAATCCCTTGAGCTGAAAATGGGGGGAGACACAGAGATTATTAGGGGGAGGTATGAATGCTGCCTTATTCTTCCCAGGCTGTGCACTGCTGACCTCTTTAGGAGGCTGAATATTGGGCTAGATGTGTATTGAGGATTACTGGTGCCTTCTATTTTAATGGTCTTCTAATTCAAATTAAAAAAAAATGAAGCTGTTGAAAGCAGTTCTTGTGCAAATGAATCATAAATGTAAAGCAGTTTCAGGTGCCTGATGAACTGCATTCATTGCTTGGCTATCAGAATATAAATCATAGTTATAAACCCACGCCCATGGAAGATTTCTGCTGTATTTATTCAGATGGCTTTCAAGCGTCACTTAGGAATGTGTTTCTCTAGATGTTTTCAAATGCTACCTTCTCATATTTTTTTTTTGTTGAATAGCTGACTAAAATAGTATGAACTGAATCATTGCGATGTATTTCCTCCCCCTGACCTCCTGTATTCTGTCAATTGCCCTAATAGATCTCCAATTTGCAGGATGTTAGAATAGTAAGTTGAATAGTTGCTTTCTTTAATGTCTTATCCTGAGCGTCAAGGTATTTGAGCAGGTTACAAATGCTATCTGCTATTCAAATGACCAAAATGTAGAATTCTGGACTAAATAAATGTGCGTTCATTGCAGGAGTCCTGTGGCCACAGTACTAAGTTCAGTCTTGTCTCCTAGTGGAAGGGCAGCCAGTTCCGGCAGGGAATTACAGCTGCACGTCCCGCACTTGCTGCATCTCTGTCCAGCAGAGTATCGCCGGCATCAAAGGCGTGTCTTTGAAGGGAGTCTTTCAGTTAGTCGCCATGTAATCTTCCCAACCTGGCACTGACGGGTTTTACTGAGCGGGAGAAGCCCATCTCATCGCGGCTGCGGCTCATGCAGGGCTTTGTGCAGGAAGATGAGGTGCACCAGCCTGCTGGTGGGACGTTCCCCTGGCTGAGCAGGGCTCGTCTTCCCTGCATCTGCCAGGGAGAGCTGGGTGCAGAGCAGGGTGTGGAAATGCCAGGGGGTACCAAGATGCTGTGGATGCCCGGAGCAAGCAGGCACTAGCTTCTGTTGGGTGGTGCGTGCCGTATTTTTGCCAGCCTCTGGCGGAACAGCTTTTCCCTTGGCTGGGTTTTGCTGTGGCCGGCTGGCCTGCCCGGGCTTGGGAGAGCGCTCAGAAGTACGTGCTCCGAGGTTTGATCTGCATTGCTTTAATCATCCCAAACAAGCCAGTCCTGTCCACATGCAAATACTCAGTAAGTGTCAAACTGTGTCATCCTTTTGTGTTTCATTTAACAGTTTCATATTTTTCTTAGTTTGACAACTGCTGTCTTATGAGAATCAGAAACAACCCCCTTGCTTGGAGTTGGGCCCTTTGCTTATTTGCATATATGGTTTCAGATAAGCATCAGTATTTCAAATCCTTCTGCTTTCCCCTTCTTTCTAGCTCTGAGCAGAAGGTGCCAGTGGTGGGACTGGTGGGATGGTCTAGAGGCACGCAGGCATGCCTGCTGGGAACTGGGCTGAGGTAGGGCAGAACAAGTTTTCAGATGTAAGCTGATCGCAGCTTGAGCCTGGGGCTTGTGGGGCTTCCTCTAACAGATGAAAGGTTTTGGTGTGGTAATGAGCCCTGTGAGCAGTCTTCATTCTTCTTCCTGCCTTAAATCACTGCTGCATTAAAAGTATGTTCCTTTTTTCTAACGCCATTCTTCCCCATGTCAAACAAAACTGTTTTATCATAAAGTTGAGAAAAAAAATGAAATCCTTCAAATTATTTTTTCAGGGGACATTGTACAGATAGTTTAGCATTAAAGATAAATGAAAGATTGGGATCATTTGTATCTGTATGTCTCAAAAGCTACCCTGTCCTTCTATCTATGCTTGTCACTTTAGGGAAAGCTGACATGTAGCCCACAGATAATACATGCATGAGGAACATCTTTTTGATGTCTTGTTAGGATGCAGGGCTGGCACTAGGAGATGCGAGTGCTGTTTCTAGCTGCTCCCTGCGTGGTGCTGGGCGAGCTCCCTGGGACGCTCTGGAGAGCAAGCAGCATGCTGGTGTGTTCCCCTTTAGGACTCTGTTGGAGCCTGCTGGGAACTTATTTTCTCCCTGTTTTTTCCCAGGATGCTGAAGCCCAATGCGAGCCAACTGGCCACATTTGCAGTTATGGGACTTTGGACTTCTGTGAAAAATAGATTTAAAAACATCATCCTTTTCACTATGAAAGTTGAGGCAAGTGAAATCACTGGACAGCTTTTAAAAACAGAGAGTACTATATTGTGTGCCTCTAACTAACTAGCTGCCATATCTCCCAGAGCACAGGGAGGCTATTTCAGTTACTTGTATTCCAAGTTACAGAAATGCTGTAACTAATATATTCTATAATTAATAGACCATACTGTCGTGTGGGATTAATAAACCCCACTGACATAACAACTCAAGTACTTGGAAATTTTTTTTTTCTTTTCATTTTAAAATGTGGATGTGGATAGGAAGAAGATGGGTAGTGGCTTCACATATTTAGAAAGAAGAGTTTTTTCCTGGTCTGGATTGAAGTTTTCACTGTACTTGCATTAATGTATGAAATTTAATGTTCTTTCTTCACAGTAGAATGAATAAAGATGCCATGAAAAAAGAAGTTGTTTCCTCTGTAGACTTTATGTTCCTGTACAGTTGTCAGTATTGCGCATATTTATGCCTGTTAATTTTTATTGAAATAAGAGTTTCTTCTAGTAAAACTTCATGCTTCCATAGAATTTCTCCCCCCCCCCTTTTTTTTTTGTTAAGGAAACAGTGCAAGCAAATTCAGTTGGAAAAGTAAAAGCAATGTTGTGGGAGATGAAAAGTACATTTTTACTTTGTTTTTCCTTCAGGACATATAGAAATAGAAAATGTAGGATTGTATTAGTGCACTTCGACCATCGCAGACTATTACATGCCGGAGGAAGGGAGTCAAACGCTACAGTGAAGCAGATGGTGTTCATGAGTCTGTCTGTGTAACACTTCCTACACCACAGAGTGGGTGGAGGGATGGGGGTAGACTTCTCTACACTGGCACAAAGACTCAGATGCTGCACCACATAGAGCACCGGGCTGTCTTGCACCAGATGTTGATGGGTCAGATGTGAGTGTTCCTGCTTGGAGCCTGGCTTTCCCGCGCTGTACCTGCTTCCTTCTTCTGGGCTTCAGTCTCTGGACTGCTGCTGTGGGATCTGCCGTACCCACAGTCCCGCTGAAGTCCTCAGGACTGCAAGGGTACTTATTGCAAGAGGAGTTGTTTGGAGCTCTAATTTATTCAGAGAGGCTCCCCTGTCCATCCCCACGGTAATATACCTATGGATGTGAAAATGTGATCTGTAGCCAGCTGATCCATGCAGCCATCCTGCATGGATCTTTTCAGCACATACCGGCCTGTGAGGGCACAGATAAGCATATCCTGTATCACATTTACATCCTGGTAATTCAAAGAATCTACTGAAAAATGTCTTGCTCTACTTTTAGGACTCTTGCTAGTACATAAAATGACACTGACTACTTTTAATCCTTTACTCACTTTAGTTGCAGTACAAGAAGACAGTGAAACTTTTGCTAGTGGGAAAATAACATAAAAGTTCTTTGTCTGGAAAACATGGGCTAGGAAGTGGTTGCCAATGGCCTTTACAATTGTAAGGCTGGTTATTAACCATAGCTGAGGGCAGTAGCATTACTGTAACTGCAGACAGAAAATACTTTCTGATGATTGTCGGGGACTTAGACGGTCACACCTTTCCTGATTTTCAGCAGCTAATTTGTCAGTTGAAATATTTTAATTCTTTTCCCAACACTGTATTTACACATAATTGGATTTTATGGGCTTAGAATGGCTGCATTATTTTTCCATGCCCAGAAGATAATGAGAACAATTAAAGAGAAGATAATGGGAACAATCCTAAAGAGGGGGTGAGATGATCTAAGAAGAATCTGTATTTTCAAGAATGGTTCATATGGCAGGGCTCGCTGATACACAAACTGTTTTTTGCTTCCCTACCACATGACTGTAGTTTCATCATGCATCATACAGGGTTAGCACCAGGGTTGCATCCACAGGGGGTAGTGAACAGGGAGCGGTAGCAGTTCCTGGATAGTGTAAAGGGTACAGCCAGTAATTACAGGCTCACTTCCCTGCCCTGGAGGACCTCAGCGACTTCTGTCCTGTACCCAAGCCAGTGAGCAGGGCAGCTGTAAGTCTGTGATCCCCTTTAACCCTTTCTTGAGCTGCAGTGTTAGACATACCAGTTACTTAACTCCCTGGCTGTGAGAAGGGTCAACTGTGACTTTTGTCATTGTAGGAGAACACAACGTAATTTGAGGGTACATACTTGATCCCTTGATGTTGTGTGTAGGTAGCTGTATGTACTATGTATTTAATATATACATAATATATAATGTAGCTGCCGCTAACATAAGGAAAGTTTCTTTTTTGCAAATATATGAGTAAATAAACAAGTTCAGCCCACATAAGTCATCAGACGGAGAGTGATAACTCATTGGCCATCTGCTTCTCTCTGCGACATTGTTTTCCTTGCCTGCTTTTCGGATATAAAAATGTATGACAGAGAGCTTCAGCTTGCCATCTTCAGCTAATGCAGTTGTTGCAGTCGTCCTTGGGTGATTACATTTTGTTTCTGACCATGAAAATCATGATATCCAAGAAAAAGCTGACTTCCAAAAAAAGTCAAGCAAACCATGAACTCATACATGAATTATGAACAGGATTTCTCCAGTTCATCAGAATAACTATTTTGTTACTGGAGTTATTTATTTTTAATCTAAGACCAGTAATCACCCTTTTCGGTAAATGTGGAACCCTAGCTTGTGCAGGAATAGGTTCAAACATGGGTAAACATAATTAAGTTTCTTTAGGGGCATTCAAACCCAATAACTTGCCTCCATCACTTGGGAGGTGTTTCTGCTTGTAGTACCTATAGTAATTTGTATGCACGTTGCTTGATACATCTCCATAACTGACTCTAAAGCTATGCATCCTGTTTTGGAAAGGACTTGTGTAGTTCTTTACATTAAAGGTGTGCAGCGTCACCTTTTTTTTCTTTGAGAGGGCAAAGATAGTCCGAATGTTTTCTGAATTTGTTCTTGTTTTGACCACTGAATTTTCTCACAGTTGGTAAGCTCAGGTCTTTTTTTCTTAAATGTTATTTTATGAGTTAGAAGGTTTGAATGTCTTACGTAATTGTTTCAGGGGTGGTGGAATATTGTTATTAGAAGATGGATATGGTGAAATATGTGTCTCTAGTCATGTTTTCTCTCGGTCTGTTTGTTCTGAAATCGCCAGGCTTTGCACTGATTTTCAAGGCATAGCAATCAGGGAGAATGCAGTTTTCTGAAGTGGTACAGATAAATAGGAATCTGTTCAGACACCCTCCAAATCAAGATCTTACCACTTTCGAAATGGCCTGCTCCACATTTCAACTTGCTAAAAGAGGAATCTGCGTTATTGTAGTCGTGTGCTCGGAGATCAGTGTTCTTGTTTAGTTTGGCTTTTTTTTCTTTAAATATGGAAAAAGTAAAATGTGTTGGAAACTTCTCTAACTGGTTACACCGAAACAAGAAGTAGAACTAACTATTTAAATGAGTTGTTAACAGCATAGAGTTATGAAAAATGTTAGTGGTATATGTCTCATTAAAATTGATGAGAAGTCTTACTCATCAGAAATACATAACTTTTAAAAAATATATTAATATCGAATCGCTAACATTCTTTTGCAACTAATGGGTGGTTGGTTACTTTAGTTGAGGACAGAGAGTACTAGTAGTTTTGTTTCATATTGAATTTTTTTTTTCCTCTTGGACAAACCAGGCTGACTGACTGTAGTTGATATTGCAAGCAGTGTGAGTCAAGGCAAGCCTGAACTGTGTCAGTGAATCATTGCTTCTGACTCCTAGGAGATTTGTGGACCTAACCTCCTCTAACAATAAACTACCTACCTACCAGGGTTCCTCTAGGGACACTTTTCTAGCTGCACACTTTGCTGAAGCCTAGGTGCAGGTTACAACCACCTGGAGTTTGTTCTTACTTGTTTTATAGGAGTAAGGAGTCCCAGCAGACAGGCAGAATCACTACCTATCTTGTGTTGATTCCTGCCATGAAGAGTGAGGATTGAATACGAGAGCATTTTTGCCTGCCAGGGCTATGTCCAGCAGTGCCTGTTCTTCAAAGGCTTTGTCCTGCTTCACTGGCCTAAAGCAGGGTGTCAGGGCAGGGCATCTGTTTCAGAAGAACCCTGTCTTCTTTTAAACTGTGTAGAGCCAATACTGCCTGTGCAACTAATTATTGAGGCATGTTCTTCTGTGTGCTAGTCTGGCATGTTATAAAAGATGTCTGTGATCTGTAATCATAGTTTCTGTGCTTGTTTAATCATCGAGGAACAATAAATCTTCTGCTTACCCTCCTTTGCCTTTCATCCTCCTCCATCCCACCTTGCCAAAAGCATGTCATGATCCTGAGCTTGCTATAACTTTTCAGCCCTTTTCTGTAGCTGGAACATTTCTACTTTCCCTCCTGTGAACGTACCCAAATAATATACTTATGTCTAGAAGCAGAGGACAGCAGCTTGTCAAACATGCATGTAGTCACAGCAATGGCAGTTTCTGTGGACTGGGCTACACTAATTTGCAAATAACCCAACATTAAACAGCTTGAATAACTTCAAACTGCAGTAGCCTGGTTCTTCAGGATCACCAGTGATTTAAACACACATTTGCTGCTGGCTGGAGCACTTGCTTCCATTAACCACTTCATCTAATTAAAGGGGTTTTTCACGCTTGGTACCTTTCATGAGACTGAAGTCCAGAGGCTCCTCAGACTGCGGACATCACTGTGGCAACTGGTTACATTCCTCTTCAACTACACAATCTCTAAATCTGGACAGGGATGTTTCTGTGGAAGTCTGGTGGAGCATCTAGCCAGAAGCTACTATGGACAGGGCTCGTGAGACCTTGCGAGACCTTGCAAGACCTTATGAGACGAGCAAACCAAACACAAGTTCCTCAAAATGAATGTAAAACTCATTTTTCGTTGAGTTTAAGATACCCAAATGAGGAAGTAGAGGCATTGGGTGTTCAGGGTGGGGCAGGGAAAACTCCTACCACCCCGTTTACCTCCAGGGGAATGCAAGTGGACAGGAAAACTTGACCACTGACCAACAGTTTTGAACAACAAAGCTCATCACTTCCACCTGGGGCCTATGTCAGTGGCAGGGCACCGTTGTGTCTGCCTGCTCCCCTGTCCTGCAACTCTCACATAGTTTAAGCTGACAAGTACTTCTTGGCAAAGCTGGTATGCTAAACTAATTTTTTTTTTTAATCTACCTTGAAAATCCCATCTTCCTGCAAATACAGTAATTACCTGTATTTGTCGAGAAAAATTGCAGCAGACAAAAGGCTTGTTAGTTTATGGGATAAGAGGGGATAAAACAGGTCTCACAATCCTCGATCCTTTTGTGTGCACTGGAAGGCTCTTGGCAGAAAGATAGTTGGATTTCCAGTGCAGCAGGGAACCACACTGGCTTCTATTGAAATAATTGGGCAGATGCTGCAGAAGATTATGCAATAAAACCTGTATGTTACTTTTAAGTGGCTGGGTTTTTGATAATTGCTCTAGGACCATTTATTAGGTAAATAATTAGTCTTTGCAGATAAGAAGTAGGATACACTGTATATTGGAGAGATTTATGAGAGCTAAAAGGTAACACATGCATATATTGGCAGCTGTTTACAGCACTAATTTGTGTGTTTCATTTCATTCCTGAATTTTATTTCAAAAGCTTCAGACAATGCAGGATTGAGAATACGGTGGCTGAAAGCGAAGCAACTAAGAAACGTATTTGAAAAGCCTGCGTATGATATCCATTCCTTTTATAAGGAGTATTTCCTTTATGACCTCCTCCTGTTTTGTATTTAACATTTCAAAGAACTTTGGGGGACTGTCTGTAGGCTGTGTCTTCATGAAGCCAGTAGCCAAGGATTTAAAGTATTGTCATTGCTGGCCTGAAGCTGAAAACTGCAGGCGGTTTTAATCCCGGGGTGTGGGGGGGTAGGTGTTTAAACCCAACCTTTTGTGTTCAGATTAGGAGTGCAGGAGGATAGACTTAAGGGGTGTTAGTGAGAGTTTTTTCATTGGTAGCTCAGTAATAGCATCAGGCTTTGAAACTACTTTTTTCCAATTCTTTGTTATTTCAGTAATTACTATGTGGTGGGTAGAAATCCATGGGGTTTGTGTTTTTTTAAGTACCACAGCAATGACACGGGGATGTGGGCAATAAAAAGAAGTACTTGTTTTTATAATTTTTAACTCCTTGGACGACTGAGGGCACTTAAATGCCTTCTCGGATAGTCTGTCATTGTTTCAGTCCTGGATGTCTGTGTTTATTTTGTCTTGGTTCCATCAGCTGGGGTAATAGTAAGATCCATCTTTGCAGAGGAAGGAAGTAAAAAACAATTTGGCACTAGCATCATACTCTGACAAATCCAAAATCTGCCAGTTGTGAAGGCAGATTGCCTGATCTACCTTACACTGTCTGAGAGATGGAAAGGTTACCAAACATCTACCCCATCAAGGAAAAGATCAAAGGCAAGTTGCTGAGCACTTGCATACGAAGTTTCTTTTACTTTCTGTTAGAACCTAAGAAACATTTGTCCCAAGTATTTGTTGATTCCTGGAATAGCTGGGGGTAAAGAGCACTTGGAATTTTTATGTGTGGAAACATGATGACTGCTTGCAAGAGTTTCTGCAATGAGCACCATAACTAATAAGATTTACTACAGTTTGCTTGTGTAGGTATTGAGTTCAGCTCAATAGTGATCAGTTTTAATGAAGACTAAAGACTTTCTAGCTCTTCATTTTGTATAGGATTCTTTCAAATAGAATTGTAATGCTAGGAAATGTCACTTTCATGTAAACTGTCTCACTTATGATGTTTGCTTCTTTTGAAAAAGATCTTTTTAGATTTCCAGAAATATTAAGTATAAGTGGTTCTCTCTGCCTTACAAAAATTCATTATAATATGAAAAGCATTTTGAAAGAAACCTTATCCTATGCCAGTGCCATTCACATGCTTTAAAGGATGTAAGTACTCTTTTGTGGTGGGAGTGAGGAGTATACGTTTCAGAATTAGAGGAGATTTTTTCTCTATTTTTCTAATTTGATATTAGTTTACTTAATTTCACTATTTCAGTTTGGCTATTACAATGATATTCCTTTGTAATAAGGGATATTTTTCTTCATAACATCTACTTTTCACTTGTTCTCAGCCTTGACTCTGGTAGGAAACTTGTAGGTTGAAAAATTCACACCAGATACTGCTCTTCAATCCAGTGTGACGCTCAAGTGCTATGTTAGAAGCAGTTTGCTAAGGTGAGGCTTTGGGTGCTGTTTCTGCTTAGCTTCACAGAGGACTTGAAAGATCTTGCACTGACCTTCAGAAAATCTGGACAATAACAGTACTCTGCTGGCTTTACATCCCTCTATGTATTTAAAAACAAATTAATAACAAAGCAACCGACAGCCACCCAGTAATATAGAAGGATATATAGAAAAAAGTAGTAAAGCTCCCTGTGGTTGATACATTTGCTTTAACAGATTGCACTGTTATGTAGGGCGTCACTTAGTAAGACAAAAATTATTTTGTTGCACTAGTCCCCAGCTGAAGAATTTTTCTTACAAGGTGATGGGAGAAGTTTGAGACCCAGTGCTGTAAAATGTTTTTTTGTTGTTCCTCTACTAGAATACAAAAATCTCTGCACTCAGGAGAAATGCTCAGAACAGCTTCTACAGAGAGGCAAGTGCAAGTGGTGCCTGCATAAACCTTCATCTGAACAGGGCAATGGGAAATTGTCTCTGGGTGCACACAGGTGGGTAATGTCAGAACTTCGAAAGCCAAGCAGAGGGTGGCAGCAAGCTGTGGTAGCCAGGAATAGGCAGAGTAGCTGTCCCAGGAGTGGAGTCTTCCTTCTGGTGGGTGCTACTGCGGCATCAGAAGAGAACAGAGAAGCTCCAGGGTCCCACTGAAAACCAATGACTAAAGAGTACCACCTTCATGGGAACAAACTGACTCTGCAACACTGCAGTCTGGTCCAGAGAACATGCAGGCTGATAGTTTTGCATTGAGTTTCCAGAAGCCTTTGGGTCAGGCATGTGTTGAGTCACCTAATTTCTGACTGTGTTTATGACTCCTCTCTAGAGTTTTTTCCTGCCCAAATACTAACAGATGCCAATGAGACAGCCTCTGAATCTCTAAGACTATAATAAAATATGTAAGGAGTAATTGAATTACTTTTCTGTGAGGTGATGAATCAGTGCTTTTTCACTCTTGGGTTTGTCTCTTGCTTGCATTCTCTTCAAACTGATGGGTGGGAACCATACATTTTCAGTGCTAAACTACTATTTTAAAGATCTGCTTAATATAGGCAGAGCTTCATGCACATATGGAAGTAAATTCATGACAAGAGGTTGTTTACAAAGGGTGGAGCAGCCTATTTTCAGGCCTCCCAACTTTTCTAAGGTTTTTAAGATCTCTGCCTGTTATACATGCTATATATATATGCATCTATAAAATATACCTACTATATTGCACAGCTGTATAAGCAAGAATTCTGAGAGGGAGCTTAGTACTGGGTTGTTCAGCAAATGCTCTGTGGAGTTATAGCAGCTGCTGGGATTTAGTTTCCTTGGTGTGCTGCTTCAGTTTTTAGGACTGCCCATCAAATATGCTCATTGTCCCATTTGCAAACATGCCTGCTTTTGTGTATGGCAAGTAATTCTTCTAGACAAGAATTTAGAGTTTAAAACTAATATACTGATAAATAATATCCATGCAACATGCAAAACAGTGCCCACTTGCTCTAGCCAATGGCTTCCTTTTCTTTCTCAATGGATTTTTCCTTTAAAGGTACCTACCTGACACACAGAATCTGCTTGTTTGTGTTGCTGTAGCACCCAGGAGCTTCAGCAGAGCCCAAGGCCTGCTCATGATTGGTGCCATCTTCACAATCTTGTGAGGTGTTACCTGAGCGTAAAGCAAAAACACAGGCTCTGTGGAGGAATGGGAAGAGACACAGAGATGTGTGAATTAGTCTTTAAAAACATAATCTGTAATGGCTTTTACTGCTGGTCGGATCTACATTGGCTACTTACTTCTCGCTCTCTATTTTTTCAACTCCCAAAGCAGAAGGATAGGCTGTCTTTCTAACTTACAGTACAGCTGGCCCCCATATATCAGTATGTTACTTAAATACCAGGGTACTAATGATACGTGACACCAGTGGAAAACAAGAAAGTTAAGGCCAACACTTTTGGCACATCTTTTACTACTATATCCTTTGGAAGAGCAGCCAGTGAATGAATTGACTTGCTGTAAATCCACTTCTCCAAGTTTTTGAACTCTATTATATGCGAGAGGTTTAATAAATACTTGACTCTGTGAAAATGTGTGCAGGATTCATGGCTAGCCTCCCTCTCCAGTTAGTTTTGTACACCGAGGAGTTACAAGCCCAGCTTCCATCCGTTTTAACTAACCGGCTTTGAGTCAGTGATAATAGGAGAGGAAAAGCATGCATCAACACGAAGGCTGTATCCTACAGCCTGTGTTCCTTCTGGTACGCTGGTATGTTTTTAGGTAGTCTTGGGTACCCAGATTTAAAACCCTTCTGCATCAATTGTCTTCTGTGCAGAGGAAGCACAAATGCAGTCAGAAGGTCTCGCATAAAAAAAAAACAACAGGGGAGCCTTTCTTCTCATAACAGAGGCAGGTTTTTCTTAAAAGTCATGCAAGTTAAAATAAATACCACAGCGCATAAGCTAGCACACAGAAAAATGAATCAGTGAGCTACAGCATGTGTGCAGCAGCAGTACTGCATTCCTGTCATCACACATTCCCAAAGCATAACAGTGAGAGAAATATGATCCGAAACTGGTTTAAGTGGTGCTGTAATTAAGCCAGGATTACTACCATAGTATAACACAACCTGATAGCGTTCCAGAGGTAGACTGAAGACTTGCTTATGATAAGCTCTGAAACATTTTCTTTTTTATATTTGGAAGTTTTTTCACTTACACCTTTGCCCTTGGGATTTTTTCTTTCCCTTTCTGGTGGACTTTCACAAACGCTCTCTTGAAGGAGAGAGGGTTGTTTGAGCAAGCCCAACTTTCCCCTTGCCAATAAATCCATCAAGAGAGGCTGCCTTACTTTGTGACCTGGACCACAAGCATAGAGTAGAAGTACTTGGCTTCTCTTGCACATTTGAGTAACAGTGGGTACCAGAGAGAGGTGACAATACTGTTAATGTCAGAAATCTAAGGGCTGGTGTGAAAGAGGATGTGCTGCATCATGAGTTTTCTGGTTTGTTCTTGCCAGTATATCTGATTACAAAGACCTGGAAGGGAAAACTAGTGCTTCCTACAGCCAAGGACAGTTGCAGTCTGTTGCCAGACCTCCTTAACTAGTAAGGGATTGCACAAAACCATCTTTTTTAGCGTCTGAGTTCTGCACATTTGTTAATATAGAGACACAAGAATCCATGCGTGGAAATGGTGAGTTTATGCAGTGGACAATTTTCTCACTTCATGGATTTATTAATATTAGAAACGCAGGCAATGTATTTTGTCAGGAAGGCTCTTACGCAGAGCTGTAGATCTAATAAAACCATATATTGCCAAGGCCTGTGATGTTATACCTGAGATTGGTGTTTTCCCCAAGTTCTTAAATACATTTTTTCCACCTCTTCTCGCACTCAACTTTCCTTCCCCCTCCTCTGCTTTACTGCTTTTCAACTGCTTGTACTACAGGCTTTTTACCTCTTTATTTTCTACTTATTCCTTTCTGCTCTCCCTCTTCCACTTTCATAGGCCCTGCATTTCATTCCCAGCATCTTGCAGCATCCTATCTCCACCTTTTAAAAAGTTACAGAATTTGACAGTTTTGTTTTCATAGGCCACAAAATGGCTCTCTGCTCCCTGTTTTATGTGGCTGCCAGTGACTGTGGCTGCTGTTAGGACAAAGTCTCCCCTGTGTCCCAGTAATACCAACGCTATTTGTAGTCTTTGTTTCTGAAGCTGGGGACCGGGAAAGGACCCTTATCATAGACCTGCAGGGAGTAAAGCCACAAGGCTTTGTGCCGAGCACTCGGTATCTTGACATTGTTGGTTCTTCTGGTGGTGTTGGGTGCTTGTCAGACACCAGCTCAGCTGACAGTAATAAAGCAAAGCCCTTTTAATTTCCTCACTGCAAGGCAGACAGTTGACTACGTGCAACAGGCAAGGTAGTGACAGGGTAAGGGAGAACCCAGGCTTTGAATGCATAGTTTGAGAGATGACGATTTTAGAGGTATAGCTTGTCTTAGCAAAGAAGGGGATTGCTTTCCTCCTTGTGTGTCCTATTATTTTGCCATTTTTATTTTAGTGGCTTGCATGCTTATTTCATTTGAAAACCTCATGCAGTCAGTCCCCAAGCCAGTCAAGCTGAGGCGGTAACACCAGCCCACCCTGCTACTGAAGCCTGCTTCTCTCCCGCTATGGAAACTTGTTTGTCATGGGGAGGAAAAAAGAAGTAGCCCCAACTGAAACTTGAAATACCACATTACATGAGAGCAATTACCATATATGCACACGTGCACAAGCACGCATGCACACACACATGCAGAGAAATATATATATACAGCTCACCATATTGTACCCTGCTACATGATTATTATTTTTCCATTGAGGAAAAATTAGCCTATGAAATTGATGGTGGGACCCTTGAGTTTTAAGCATATTTGCCACTGATTACCTACACTCTTCTGGGCCAGTGATGTCCTTTTCTTTTTGCCATTTTCCGTCTATAAAATGGGAACAGACCTGCTTAGCAACTAATAAGTGAGTGTTTATGAAGATCAAATGCAATAGAGATCCTTAGTAATATTTGTTTTCTCACTTTTCAAAAAGATAACACAGAAGGTTTTCAGAAGCTAAGATTTTGAATTGCTTCTCTGAAAGCCTTCAGGTTCCCTATGAACTTGGACTGAAGGAGGGTTGTGACTGAAACCTTGAACACATAAGAATCCTTTGTAATGTCTTATATGTACCTTAGCTTCTTTTTTGAAATTCATAATGTTAAATCAGTGCCTTTGAAGTGTCTACTATTATGTTGCCAATTCCTGATATGGAGTTGTTAGGTTAAGAGGGAAGCAGGATGCCTATTTTTGGTTTAGTTCAGACTTTTTTCCCAAGATCTCTATGGTCTATTCATCCAAGCCTCACCTATCCCTCTAGTAATTCAAGAAAGAGATGTTACCTTTTGGACTTTAAATACCAAATGATAAAAATAAATGCTCTATCTGATTCTCAACAAAAAGCTTCTGTAGTAAAAAAAAAAAAAAAAAAAAAAAAAAGCTGGGGGTGAAAAAAAAAAAAAAGACAGCAAAAAGTTTTGAAACCATCTCCCTTTCCTCTTCATCATTGATAGCAAGTGATCAGATTCCCTTAAGTTCAATTCCTGCTTGGAAGAAGTATTTTTCCTTATTCCTAGCAAGCCCCGTCAGACTATTTCCATACTTCTTTTTACAATTAGGCAAAACTTTACCAATGTGTATCAGGTAGGCAAAAAGATTTGTAAATTAAAGCAGAATTTCCCAGTGGTTTCAGCCAAAGAAAACTGGCATCCCCGCCACTGTTAGAACTGTTGGATTAAACAGCGTATTTTTTTTTTTATTTCAAACTGTGCTTATAAGGGTACTGTACTATTGTTCACCAAGCAGGACGCCATTTGTAGCTGGGAACATTTCTTTCTCTACCCTGCTCTAACATAGCTGTATGAATCCAGACATTTATTTTCTTGTATTAAAAAAAACCCAACTAATTTAAAATGTCTAAGAATAAAATGTTGTGGGTTTTTTTTTCGAAAGCCCTCAAATTTTAGCTTTCAGTTCATATGAAGAAAATTATTTTATTTCAGTTTGGCCACTGAAGCAAAAAATCAATTACATTCACAGTTCTAGCTCTTTTTCCAAAGCAAACAGCCAAAACTTAAACTTGGTCTTTAATTATATGTTTGATTCATCCCAGTAACAACACTTGACTTCAAACAATGCAAGAGCAGGAGGAAACTTGCTCTGAATTCCTCTCTTCAAAGAGAAGAACTCTTTCAGATACCATGTCAGAAAACTTTAAGCTGAAACCAAACAAGATAACTGTGAGAAGACTGAATACAAGAAGTTTTAGCTGACCACAGGAATAACGTCTCAGTACGGAGAGGAGGCCTCCAAAATTGCTTTTAAACAAATCTCCCCACATTTGGGAAAAGAAAGTTGACCTTGCTAGATGGATTGCTTATTCCTCTCATTCCCTCCTCCCCCTATTTTAATATGAAAATAACTTTTCATAGTTGTAGGAGCAAATTATTGTTTGCTTAAAATTATCACACAACAAAAATGCATCCTGTTATCTGTGCCCAAAACTATGAGCCAGTCTGATTCCTACAATTGATTAAGTAGAAGGTACTGTGTGTTAATCATATGTACTGTATTACTCTCGTGACCATTCCCGCAAGTGTACAAATTAATTAAACTACTTGAAAGACAGTCACCGGTTCATTACTGCACAGCAAATTGCTCAAAAAGAATTGGGATATGTGTGCTTTATCCAACAGCTGCAGAGCCATCCCTTGGCTTTTTATCTGATACTTGTTACAATAGCTCTGGAACTAGACGCAAATCTTTTTATTTGGGAATAATTATGCAGAAAGCCAGCATAAGGATCACTGTGGTCTTGTTCCTCCCCACCCCCCTTTGTTCTGTCTTTCTACTTCTTGACCTCATTTTTCCTCCTCATTGCTTATTCCTATTTGTCTCATGTCTTTTTTTAATGGAGCAGATTGATATTTAGGGCTGTGTCTAGACTAGGAGAAAGGTTGAGTTTAGTTCAGCTGTAGGTTGATGCTAGCTGGCCAGCTATATTCAACCACTTCTTGACAGCTGGAAATGCACTGCCACAGTTGGTTCAACTTTCAGACAGTGCAATAAGAGTTTATGCTCCTGGCTAGAATTTAATTTGCTTTTACATCTGGTAAAATGGGTAAGTTTTTTAAGTTTGACTTAGCTAGGTAGCGCTAACCAATTTATCCCAACCTCAGCCTTTGATGAGAAAAGTTTAACAGTTCTAGAAGTTCTCCTTACAGTTTTTCTGGTCTGAGGGTGAAAACATGTTCTATTATAAGCTTTGCGTAGGTTGATGAGTAAATTGCTAGATGAGTAAGTTGCATGATGGAAAATATCTTATATTTTTATTAGTGGAGCTCTAGGCCATTTTTTTTGCTCATCTTTCTTACTTTTTCCTGGTTGTGACCAGTATACAAAGTATCAATGGAAACATGTCATTCCTGATGGCTTCTCACACAGTTGGAAGGAGATGAGGCTGAATGAGAAAGGACCCCATAGTATTTAATTTTCAATGTTCTTGCTGGGTTTCATTCACATCATTTCTACTCACGTGAGAGGGATGGCTGCATATGAAACCCTGAATCATTCTTTGGTGTGTGTTCTGCCCACAGTAGTATGGCTAGCCAGGCGAGCTGAGGTGGATACTGAAGTGATTAACCCAAAGCTGTGCAGCAAGGCAGCAAAGGGATAATGTCTCAAGGTCTGCTGGCTTTGATGTTCAATTCATTCACCGACGGTCATCCTTTCACGGGTTCACCACTATTGAAAAATTTCAATTACTGACAAAATTACAGTCCTCTGATTTTCCACGCTCTTAGAAATGTGACACAACCCACTCTAAGAAAGGTTAAATAATTATAAAAACGTGAACAGAAGTAATATATTGGCAGCATTTTCAAATCCCTGCGTTGCAGTCGTAACGCTGGCACCACCTGATGCCAAGCGCGCTCAAAGCTGTCCCGCGGAGGAGGAACCGAGTCCCCTCCTGCCGTTGTGGTTAACCGGGGTTCACAAAACCCCGCTTCCCTGGCGGCCTGGCCCAGTTCAAGATGGCGCCCTGGCCCAGTTCAAGATGGCGCCCTGGGCGCAGCCGCAGGCGCCACTGGGGTGAGAGGGTGGGCGACCGCCTTCCCACCGGCGAGGTGGGTAGGCCAGGTGGGTGTCCTGGATATCCTTGCAGGGTGCAATGCTTTTTTAAGGCGGTGGCATGACTGACCAGGCCCTCCTGGGGAGAGCCGGGACGCAGCGGCTCTTCAGGTGCCGAGGGGGAAAAAGAAGGCGATGTTGAGGGGGGTGAACCCCGCGGGCTCCACGAAGGGGTGCCCCGGGGGGTACAAACCTCTCCCGGCCCCCTTCACTCCGCCGTATCCGGTCGGCCCGGGGCGGGAGCGGTGCCCGGAGGGGCCCGGAGACGAGACGAGGCGAGGCGAGGCGGGCCTCGCCGCCATGGCCGCCCTGCCCTTCCGCCCCTTCCCGCCGCTCGGGGCGGCGCGCGCCGCCGCCCCCTCCCCATTGGCTGCCGCGGGCGGCGCCCGGAGCCCGGCGCTGCGGGGTGCCCGGCGCTGCGCACCGCGCTCGGCGCCCGCCTCCCCCGGCGCTCCCCCGCCAGAGCCACCGCCGGGAAGGAAGGAAGGAAGGAAGGACGGGAGGGAGGACGGACGGACGGACGGACGGAAAGGAGGCGGAGCGGGCGCGGGCAGCAGGGGGCCGCGCCCCCCGCGGTGCTGCACGGGGCTTTGTACGCGGGTGCCTGCGAGCCGGCCTGAGCCCCGGCCGGCGCTGCACGGGGGAGCGCGGAGCCCGGCGGGACCCGCAGGCCGCGCCGGGACTAGCATGAGCCCGGGCGGCGGTGCGGCGCCCGGCGCTCCAGCAGCAGCTGCTCGCGGCGCGGCGGGGCGGAGGGAGGGCGGCGGGCGGGCCGGGCAGGCGGGCGGTGCGGCCGGCGGCCTCCCCGCTGGCCTCGCCCCCCGCGCCGGCCGCCCCTAGCGCGGAGCCGGCGGTCGGTCCAGCCCCGGGGACAGGCGGGCGGGGGTCGGGGTCGGCCATGGCGAGGCGCGACGCTGCCGGGGGCCGCGGGCCGCTGCCGGCCGCCCGGGCGCCGCGGGCCTGAGGGGAGCGGCGGCGGCGGCGGGGGAGTCGCGGCTGCTTCCGCCGGTCCCGCGGCCGGGAGAGGCGCCTGCGGGCCCTCCCTCCTCCTCCTCCTTCTCCTCCTCCTCCTCTCCTCCTCCTCCTCTCGCCGCGCCGGGAGGTGCCGCCGCCTCCCCAGCGCCGGGCGCGCCGCCGTCGGGGTCGCAGCCGGCGGCCGCGGGGTTTTCCTCGTTTGTTTGGGCCTTTTGTGTCGCGGCTCACAGTTGGCTAAGCACGGCCGGGCTGAATCGGGCCATTGTTCGGGACCCCCGAGCTCCCACGCTGCACATCTCTCATCCCCACCCCCCGTCCCGCTTCCCCCCCCCGCCCCCCTTTTTTTGCTTGAGAAGCCACATAACGTGCCTTTCCTCCACGCGAATCTGGGAGCTGTAAGCCGGACCGATTGCAAATGAAGTGTAATGCATTGTGGGACGTGTGTAAAATTGGATCATTCGAGGGGAAAAAAAAAAAAAAAGGAAAGGACCTGCGGCTGGCGCCCTAGAAGAGGTAGCGGCGAGATGCGCGCAGGTTGCGCCCCGGCGGTACCCGCGCTAGGCTGATGCCAGGCAGCGCGCATCCGGCGAGCCGCAAGGCCTGACCCATGCAGCGGCGGGAGGATTAGGCTCGGGCATCCTCAGGATGAAGAAGACGCGGAGTACGACCTTGCGGCGGGCCTGGCCTAGCTCCGACTTCTCCGACCGGGCCTCAGACCGCATGAGGTCCCGCAGCGAGAAGGACTACCGGCTGCACAAACACTTCCCACCGGCTTTCATTTCCCAGGCATCGCGGGGCTACATGACATCAGGTTCGTAACGTTATTTGTGCGTGCGGGAGAGCTTTATTGCGAGGCTGGTGCGGGATGTGTGTCTGGCTGGGAGGGCTGCGTTGGTGGGTACGGAGGGGAGCCTGCGGCCGGGAGCCCAAGTTGTTATGAATAATGCAAAAAAAAAAAAAAAAATAGCATACATCCACCATTTTGTACCTCTGCAAGATTCACAGCGGGGCCCTCACAATATGGTGTTTAAAATCTATTAGTGGGGTGAAATAAACGTACGAGAGAAACGGTCACGTCTGTCGTGGAAGGGCAGCTAAAAATGACTGGGTGCGCAGAGCATGGAGCCCTTTGCTCCTTTTGTGCGTAAAAGCATGTGCTGGGTATTTACTGCTGCCCCACACGCTCCCCTTTAAATGCAGTTAACTCTAGTTAACTTGTTGGGGTTTCGTGTTTTTCCATTTTGGAAATGAAAAGGGTCACCTGTGATTGCAAACGATTTCGCCTTGTTACAGGCTCTCTGGGTTTCAGCTGCATGTTTCTGCAATGGCAAAGCACGCTTTGGTGCAAATGACTATAAACACATTTGGATCTGTTATTTGAGGTGTAGAAGGAGAACAGACTTGTGTATGTGGGGGAACGCACACGTGCCTGTATATTTGTTTGTCGATTGCTTTCAAGGGAGGCTGTAGGGAAATAATGGACACTGCACCAACATGTTTGTGCATGGGAAAGAGAGAGCGCAAACAAAACAAAAAACAGCGCAGGGAAAGGCAGGCACTGGGGAGAGGCTTGGCCTCCGACAGAGTGCTGGTGCGATTTTGGAAAGCCTCAGTACTGTTAATGGAAGCTGCTCCATCCTGAAATGCATCTTAATGGCCTTAGAATTCAGACATTTCATAAACACCCAAAAGAAGACTTGGGAAAATGCTGATGGGGAGGGGGCTGGGGGCAGAAAATCCTGCAAACCTCCTTTGTTGTTCTGCTGCCTGCTTATTGTGATGGTCGGACATAACGTTTCATTACTGTGATGGCAAATTCCAATTTATCATGAAGGCACGTTTTCCCTCTGAGGCTCAATTTAGGTTGAGTGGGCAGATTCCTTTAAATGAGAAAAAGAGGGAGAGGGAGAAAATGAAGGTATTTATTATGCATTACTGAAAACATTTCCAGTCCTGTGCCCTGTCCCATTCCCCACCCCCCCATTTCTCCTGCAAAGGTTGAGCCAAAGATTGTGGTTGTCAGTTATGTGCTCACTTTCCTATCTCTGGCCCTAATAAACATATCTCTTTGGTCAGGATTGGTTTCTCATGTTTTAAAAATGTCTCGTGACTGTTATTTCTCTAACGCCCAAGCACAGGGGAAATAATATGCGTTTTATTGAAAAAACTGCCTGTGTAAGAATATTGTGCTATTTTGGCAATAGCTGCTCTGATTTTTCCCTTTCCTGGGAAGCCACATATTGAGAGAAAATGACAAGGATAATTTATGCTTGAACAGCTGAAGGAGAGGAGAATGGTGGTGGTGGTGGTGGTGGAGGGGTGATTTTGTTTCATTGGTGCTGCAGGACCTGGAAGTGGCTGGAAAGCCAAATCTGTCCCTACTGTGAAGATTTTTGTTCTGTGTGAATGTCCTGATACTCCCGCTGTAAGATACACTGTGTCGGTTCTGTTGAAGTCGGTACTTAAGGCCTTTCTTTCAGTGTGGAAGCCAGTATTTAAAAGAGAAGGAGCTCACGTGAGCATTTTGTGCCAAGCGGTGTGGTTTTTTGCTTGTTTTTAATTCTTCAGGGAAGCAGTCTGGCTCTGTAAAAGCTTTATCTTGGCAAGATTGGTACAATCCAATCAGACGGTCAAACACCAGCGATCTGCAAAATCAGATGTGTCGCCCTGCATTTTTTTGGCAGATATGTGTGTCCTGAGGGGGGCCGGTGGGGCTAGATTTGTAATCTGCTATAAATGTTTTAAAGTAATCTCCAGACCCCCGGAATACCGTGTTTATGAATATACAGTGCATTGATTTCAGTTGCAACAACTGAAGAAGAACAAACATCATGTTTAGTTTGAGTAATTTGCAAAAGTTGTTGGAGGGAGAATACATTGAAAATTAAAATCAGAATTTTTTTTTTTTTTTTAAACCAAAACAACAACTTAGTAGGCTTTGAGCTGGAAATGCAATTGTTCTCTTGATGGATAGTTTTCACATTCATTTATTTTTAAAGGATCCTTGTCTGCTGCCTTTCCAAATATTAGTTTTGGGAGGAATGGCTACTGTATCTAAACACTTCTCACTATTTGAAGGAAACTCACTTTCTTGCAAGAAATCTATAGGAAGTCCTCTGGAATAAAAGTTGTGGGGTTCAAGAATACAAACACGTTCTTTGTCACGCAGAATGTGGTAGGGGAGAAAGTGTCCCGAAACACATGAGCTTTTCAGAGGGCTGCATTCTGTTTATCCCAACCATTTAACCTCATCGCCATTAGCATTGTTGTGGTTCTCTTTTAATTAAATGCCACATTGTTTGGGATGGGCGTGGAGAGTGGGAAAGAAACCTTGGGGTTTTGCCTCAATTACTCTGCTTATGGAAATATGAAAAAGCAGACAGTCAGATGGCCTTCAAGAAGATGCTAAAAAGCTTGAAACGTTAATATTCGAGTATGCCTGAATGGTGCATGGAGAATTGTATATATATTTCTTTCAGCACAGAGAAATACTGAGTAATGGTGTTGCAGTCAATGCTGTGGTGTTTTATCTGGGGAAAATACAGTCTCTAAGCAGAACTGTGTTTATAATGGAATTGCAAACCTCATGCAAGAGTGGTGAAGCACACCCGATTTTAAGCAGCTTTTTCAGTAAAACTGAGTAAGGACCAGTTTGATACATGCTTGATTAGAAGCAGCATTGGTGGCTGGCAGTCACATTTTCAATACTTGGGGAACAAACTGCCTGTAATTACAGAAAATTGATGCAGATGCAATTCATCTGAAATTTAAAGAATGTTTGACAGATGAAGGGAGATGGAAGTAAGAAGGAAAAAAAGCAGGGAGTTTAGAAAATCACACATTTTTACTGCTGAATAATCTCTTGATACATGCTATTAAATCGGCTGTACTCCAGGGTTTCTTTAGGCCTCCTAGCAACCACTAGGTTCAAAGGCCATGCAAGGAGTTCATTGTTCATGCGGAATATTAATTTCCCAGTGGAGGACTGACTTGGAGAAAAAACACTGAAAAAGAAAACTACAACAATGTAGAGCTTTGACCTTGCGTGAAAAGAGATGTTGAAAAGTTTGAATCCAATAAAATTCATACACATTACTGAAAAAGGGGAAATGTACTTGAAGTTTTTGATAGATTGCTGCTTAATTGAAGGGAAAATAAAGAAATAGTATGAAACTGCCAAGCAGGATAAAACTTACTGAAACTTAGGAGGGCTCCAAACGGTCACACGAAGTAATATGTATAGCTTTTGAAATGTAAAAGCTTCTTGCTTTTTTTTCTTTTTTCCCTCCTAAATAACAAAGGCAAATCCTGGATTTTCTTTTAGTGGAGAGAAGAACTGCACCCTGTGGTTGACTGAGACGTTAAATGTTACCAGAACTGAGTAGCACTCTGGAAAGAACTATTTTTTTCCACAGCCTTTCTTGAGCTACTGTAATTGAAGATCTTGGTGTTGGAGGTAATGTGTCAGTTGGAGATGGGGGTGGTGTAGGGTAACAGTCTAGCACATGCAGCATGAAGGAATGTCTGAAGAGCTTTCTGCAAGAGTAAAAACTAATTAATTCCAGAGCATACTTATTTGAAGATTACCTTCTGAAAAAGTTGCAATTACTTTATTGCTCTTTGCTATAAAATTTCCCTGTAGAGGTTTCAGTGCTCCAAAGTTGAAGGGTAAAATTCAGTCTCGGTGTTGCCCTACTGTTATGGGAGTCTAATTACCAAGTTGAAGCAGAAAGGAAAGGAGAGAAGTGTGTAACACTGCTATCCAACTGATGGCATCTGTGTGCGAATTAAAATTTGTAGGAGGAAAAGATATCCTCATTCTCTGTTTCAAGGATATGTGATGGAAGGTCTAGGACTGCCTCTTCAGCCTCCTTGAACAGTAAGAAGGATCTTGGGAGTCATTTGAGCAAACCTGAAAGTCCTGAGTATTTTTTTTTTTTTTTTTTTAAGCTTGAACCTGTAACTTTAACAAAAACTAATATTTGGAGATAACCATCCATGGTCTGAAGAACTCAGTTTAATGTAATTGAGAAATGACAGACACATACAAAGCCTTGAAGCTCATTGAGTTCTCCTGTCCCTTAATTCAGTTATCCAAAGGAATACGTTCTAGCTTGAAAGTAGCTGTGTTGTGATTAATATTTAATGGAATAATCAGTATTGCATCACCTTCTTTTTCTCTCAGTGTGGTATTAAGAAACACCTTCCAATTTATCTGCTTAACAGTAATTTGATCTATATGCCTCCCTGAATTCTGAGTAGCTTTAGGCTGTCTTAGACCAGACCCGTTAATGGGACAGTAAAAACTGAGACCGTGTAAGGTGTCAATGCCTAGCAGGGCTAGTTTTGCCTCTTGGCTCCTGCTCCGTCTCCTTTGCTTCAGTCTGTGCTGACCTAGTGAACCCCAAGTGGGTCACTCTGTTCAGTTGCTTCAGGGACTATGCTTGCCTTATTGCTTGGAAAGTTGCTCCTGGGCTTGCTGTGCCTTCCATTCCATTTTGGCCTCTGCAGCATCCACTTACCCTGATGGAGAAATAGGAACTTCTACTGCATCCTGATCAGGGGAGGGGCTCTAAGTGTGCTCTGTCTTCAGACCATAAGCTTGGTCCAAATTCATAGACCAGTAATTTTTGCACAATTTCTAGCTCATTTCCCCCTGAAGGAATACAAAAGACATTCTAAAGAAGCCTAAAAGAATACAAAAGACAATCTTCTCCTTTTGTAGAACCCTGGTTTTCCCTCCTGTGGCTGGTTACCTGTGCAGTATTAACTCACATACAGGGCTGTGCCCATGCCTGTGTGTTACACCACTGTCTCCACACCTCGTCCTTTCCCCCCAGATACCAAGAGATTTTTTGCTTATCCAAGACTTCACCTTTAGACCAAGCTGCAGAATGAATATAGGAAAGAAACAGAAGTCTGTGTGTGTGCCTATCTTACCTAGACCTGTTCATGTTTCTATCTCAGCTCAAATCACTCATCTCTGCAGGGCTAAGTGTCGGGTTATTTTTCCTCCCCAGCCTCTGTTGCTGCTTGCATTCAAAGTCCCTGTGTTTTCTCTGCTGGTTTGCTTGGACCTTCGGCCGGGCTGGTGTGCATCAAGATGCTCCAGGATCAGGTCACCAAAGGGTGTCATCTCACTGGCGTTTGCACAGCGGTGTCAGTCTGAATCTGAATACACTTCTAGGTGTGTTTTCCAGTAATACTGTGATTGAAGTAATTTGTTATATGCACACCAGACATGGTGGTAGCCTACTGAAGATACAGGACGCTCCTCTTTCAAGTATAGACAAGGGTTCAGAAGAAACACAGTACTGATTCATCACAAATAGCTCCCAGTCTCTCACAGGTGTAGAAACTCTGTCTTTGTTGGCAACATTTGATAAACCTGAAGGGTGTTGAATATCTTGCCATTTTGGAACTGAATAGCAGCCACATCTTTGCAAAATGCATTACTTGTTGGAGGAGGCTGACATGTGAGGATTTTGCAGATCACCTTGGTTTAGCCTAGTGACCTGCTCAGTTGTGAGCAACAATAGGCCTTCATTTGTATGCAGGAGAGTTCATCCCAGAGTAAACTACCATCTTTGTAACATTCTTTGCACAGTTTAAAGAGGTGTAAGTACAATTAGGTATGAAGACTAAAAAGATGATATTTTGCTAAGCAAGTTGTAGAAATCCTCCAAAAATTGGGGGTTTCTTTTCAGTATTCTGGGGAGCTTCTTTAGGTGACTCTGCTTCATAAACTGTAGCAGGTTGTAGAATATCTCTGTGAACAGCATTAAAACCAAATCATGCTATCACCTAAACTGGGCTGTGATTCAGGTAAAGCAGTGCTGAAAAAAAAACATTTCAGATACAATTACTCTTGACTCCTCCTGAGCATGTTTTTACCTGGTTGGAAGAGGCCAGACAATATTAAAGCCGTGATCAAAAATTGTCAGCTAATTCAGAACTTCAGAATCACTAAATAATGCAATATTAATTGGGGGGGGGGGGTTTTGCTTGAAAGGCATGATACATTACATTATTTTAAATTATAAAGCTACCATTAAATTACCGGAGCTGGATATTTGGTGGGTTTGGTGGAGTAGATATAAATCTGAGCCTAGAAATATGGGTTGCCCTTTGTAAGAAGTGTCTAATGAATACTGTATGCAATTCTGCCTAACTATTGGGTTTAATTTTCACCAGAAAAAGGAAAGGGAGTGGTAACCATTGGAACTGAGACCTGAATGTCTGAACTTAACCAGAACATATTCAGTTATAGGTCTTTTTTTCTAGGTAGATTAAATATGAGGACAGAAAGACGAAATGAGGGCTAAAAGCTTCTCTAAAAGTCTCAGGGAACTGTGTGTTTCTGTACTTTTCCTTGCAGTAATTTTTGGTGTCAAGGCCAGTGGCAACCAGAGTAGGCCTAGGGAAAATGCTTGAGTATTGAAGCTGCAAAACTCTCCCAAACCAAGCAGTTGTTGCTCCCAAGTGACTGCCTCTAGCAATGAGGGGTATGAAAGTTGTTTATAGATACTGGCTTGCTTTTTTCAGCACATTTATCGAGTGGGCTTGCTCTACTGATGCTGTTTTGTATCTCACTCTTGGATGACATATAGGTGCTGGAATTATCTTGCTCAAATAGATGGGGGGGGGGGGGGGGGGGGGAAGTAAGACCTGGCTTTACAGGAAGCATATTCGCACATGCAGCGTGATGGAGTGGGTAGAGCTGTCTAGTTTAGACAGAACCCTGGGCTCTGTTGGCAGCTTTTAAGCAGTCTGCAAAAGGTAACCGAAACAAGAAAATTTGATTTTCAACAGGCTTGAATTCATTATAAAAAGGATAGCAAGTTTCCCTTTTCCTTCCTCCAAAGAAAGATTAAAATCACTGGGTTTGAAAGTCAGGAGGTGAGGAAGGTGTTCCCAATTGTGTCAGTGGTCACCTTTGTTTTCCTGGGCACTTCAACTGTTTCTGCAGTTCCCTACACTTATATTGTAATCTGTTCAGTAGGAGAAGTGTCTCCTTTATTTTGTACTGTAATATTGCCAATCACAAAAAATGTCCTATCTCAACCCAGGCCTTGAATTGGTAACGATGGGTAAGAATGAACATCCAAAAACAGGTGTATTCAGTGAGAACAGAGCAGTCCTCATTCCGCAGCTGGAATCCTGTGTTCAGACATACCTTTGGTTGCCACTGTGTTCATAAGAATTTTCCATCTCGCCTTCCTGCAAGCTGAAAAAGAAGGCCTGCTTATAATACCAGCAGTAAATTATGTGTTATTCAGTACTGTTATCCCTTCTACCTTGTCAACCAACTCCTCACAACCCAAAGATAGTTGGTTTTTATCAAATTGTAGATCATGTGATTCCTATAATTTTTAAAGTATAGGAGTGGTTCTTGTTACTTCAGTGGGAAATACTGTCTGCAGGAGATAGCTACAAATGCACGATTCATTAGAAATCTCAAGTTGTGTTGTTGAAAAAACAGATCTCGATGGTTTTATTGGATCTGATACAGTGTGAAAGCAGAAGACAAAAGAGGACGAATGAACAATTTATTTGAGGAACTGCTTTTAATTTGTGGACTTATATGTGGACCTGTGCTTCTTGAGGGTAGGGATGGCCTGTGTATTGCACATGGATTTCAGGTATTGTGAATGAGAAGTTGGTTGTATTTCGACTAGGTCTTTTCATTTAATGAAAGTAGCAAGAAGAGAGACAGCAGAGGTATCTTGCAAGTCTTTCATTTTGTATCTGTCACGTAAAGTTACTCCTAACTTTTGTTTCTCTGTGATCCATTAGAGGTATTGGTGGCTAGGCAGTACACTGCATACTTTAGCTTTCAGCTGAAACGATTAAGCAGGAACTGCTTCTGTTTAGCAGTTTTTCTTTACAAGAGTTGTCCAGATAGCCTAGATGAACTGTAGCCCTCTCTCTTCCTTATGCCTTATAGACCAGGGGTTTTGTTTTGAAAAGTATGTCTAACAGTAGAGTAGAATGGACTCCTGGACACTAATTGTCATCTTTCCAAATGTGATGGAGAATGCAGCTGCCGTTTGTCTGGGATGCTGGAACTGAAGCAATACGAGAATCCCTTCTAGAGTTTGGGTACTGTCCTCAGTGCAATATGCATGTCCATGAAGCATCTCGCACACCCGTTCTTGAGGTGCCGAAAGTGGGTAGAAATCTGCATTTAGTGATCTCAAAACACCTTTGCCAGCTACTATTTTCTTTCCCAGCTGTATTGTCTAAAGAAAAAAAATGAATGGGCCTTTGTAGTGAATTTGACCTCAACATTTTGAGGCCCGAAGAGTATAATAGACAATTCAGAAATACTTACTTAATGTGGCCTGGAAAAGGCAAAGTTCAGTATGAAAGCTGAGTTCATCATAACACAGGAAGCTGTGCTGGGAGAATCTAGATTATATAAGCTAGTTTTCTTGCCCATTTGTGTTCTTTTAATTTCCTCCATATTTTCCTATGAATTTCCTGTTGATGACCTGTGACCTAGTGTCAGAAGATGAACTTCTGACCATATGTGATAATGTTTTAAATGCCATAAATTGGACTGTTTATCTTATAAGGCAGTAAAGATGATGTACTAAATTTCATTGTGGTACTTAACTTTGCCTCTTAAATTTTCACAGTGTTTTAGAGCAAAGTACCATTCTTCATTTTCATAGGATGTTCTAAATTCTGGTCTCCTGAGAATTTACATTCTTGGATCAAACAGTGACCTTGTTTTACTACACGTAAACCTTAAACTAAATATTTTTTTAAACAGGGTGAAGCGGAAATATTTTTTACAAGGTTTTCTTAAGATTTGTGTGCTTTTAGGTGTAAATGCTGCATGGCTGGCTGGGTGAATAGAGGGAACAAAAATCTCAGAGGAAAAGTTTTATTGGCTTTAACATTAAGTTTGAAACAGCTGCAACCCCCACGTGTAAATTGGGCATGTGTGCAGCACATCTCTTTTGAGAGACAGAGGGCAGATACCACTGGCCATGGAAAGTTCACCCAAGGTCCAAGTGGTCCCTTAGCCTCTGGTGTTAACTTTGGGGCGGGTTTAATGGTGCAGAGACAGGATCACAGGTGGGAGCAGCATGGCTCACTGCAGTTAGTCCACAGGCTGACTTCCTCCCTTTGCAGTAGTCCAGTCCAAACTTACAAAGAAAGGAAATCCATATTTCGGGGTTTGTAATATGTTCCTGGGTCTTTAGTCTCTGCTTTCATTGTGGATAGATGTAGTTACTTTCTTGCTCTTTGGATACAAATGTTTTACAATTGCACATGTTATATTGGTTTGTAATGGAAATTGTGAAAAATTCTCAGGGAGATTATGGGGAGTGGTATGTATGTATACACTTAGTCAATAGGATCATTGTATGGAAGTACTGTGAGACCAGGGCTTAGTGAAAATCATTTGGGCTTCTGTATGTGACAAGTGTCCTTCCATAGGCATTGAATTTCAGGAGTGAAATCTTGAAATCATATTTGTGTGGGATATCTACATAAGAATGGATCTGGTTGGAATATATTCAAAGAACACAGAAGCAAAAAATGGGTTTCTACATTTTTTTTCCAGCCAGCTCTAATGAAGTCTCAGCTTCTGAACAGCTTTTTAGAATCTCTCTGGAAAGAGATATGGCCATCCCTAAA
The DNA here is from genome assembly GCF_964188355.1 of Buteo buteo. NCBI lineage: Eukaryota > Metazoa > Chordata > Aves > Accipitriformes > Accipitridae > Buteo > Buteo buteo. The sequence goes on along the minus strand of NC_134171.1, from coordinate 36,869,919 downwards.
TGAAAATTTTGCAGAATTTTTTTTAAATTTTTTTTTCTTCCTAAAATCACAAGGTGTTTTCCTTTGAGTCAGTCTTAGGTTCAGTCTGTATAATTATTTTAATTGCAGAAATGTTCTCCAGTAACCATGAGTGTAGAATTAAGGCATCTTTTGGAAACCTCATTTTAAACCCCACATTCTTAACTACCTCTTTTCACAAGAGGGTGAAGTAGCTGTGTAAGGTATTGTTTGTTTTAGAGCCACGTGCAGTAGCTTTTCATCAGATACGTGGCCTGCCATATTGCCTTGTGCAGCACAGAAAAGCATAGTTTATATAAGTTTATTAAATTTTATATGTTGCAAACCTGTGCTCTGTGTGTGTGTGCTAATGGTTATATATGAGAATGCATGCTAAGTCCTCAAGGGTCCGATTTTGTCCTTTAGTGGGAAAAGTGAACAAATTTTTGGTTGACTGTTCAGGTAGAGAACCTTAATTCCCAGCAGTGCTGCTTCCCAGAATGATGCACGTACCCATCTCTCTTGCTCCTGTTGTTTGCCTATTCCCCAATTTCCATCAGGGAATTGGAAAGGCTGAGGAGAGTGTAGCTGTAACTGCTGAGTAATGCTCCCTTTTAATTGAAGTCTGCTTTTGAATTAGGGCCATAGTTTGGACAGCTAGAGAAACTGGGGCAAGCTTACCAGAAACAAGGGTGGGTGTGATGGCAGCGAACAAAAAGAGGAGTCGTGGGCAGAGTTGCTATTCTGCCAGAGCAGGCTTGTGTTCTTGCATCCTGGGCATAAGAAGTACGCTTCCCCAGCTCACCCTTAGATTTCAATTTAAGTCATTTAACTTGCTGGATTTAAATCAGGACCATCGCTCCTTCACTTGCATGTCTCTGAGCTCATTTCAAAGGCTAATAATTGATACAACTTTTTTTCTGCCTACCAGATGATAATGTCATTCTGTTTTCATCACAGTGCTGATTGTTCCAAATAGAGCAATAGGCATGCAGCAGTACAGTGCATTCAGCTTTTTATGGTTATCCCTTTTTATCCTAACAGTGTTCTCTTTTTCACATCTACAAGAAATGTGCTAAAGTAAAATTAAGCGTTTCACTGTAGCTTGCATTTACAGTTAAATTGTGAAAAGGTAAGTTAAAAAAGTTGTGAAAAAAAACTTTATCTGCCTGTGTCGTCATAATTCATTCACTAGTTAATGGGGCAATTGAATAGGATGGTATATTTCAAGCAATGAGGAAGCATACAAAATGATGTTGATGTTGGATTTTACTCATGGGCTGGTGTCAAACCAAGCTCTGTCAATACCAGGTGTGGCAAAATTGGCTGGCGGTGCAGCTGCCCTTGGGAAGTGTCATTTTATCTCTGGTAGCAAATTAGCTTCAAACCCAACTTTTCAGATCAGAGGATTTGACCTGTGTTTTGTAGTCCGTAATGGATGCGTGTATGTGATTGCTGTGCATAACATTGCGAGGGCTGTTTTGTTATGGGGGACCAGCAAGGAGAAAAAAAAAATCTAAAAACTGCTGTGGTATACATTGCCATGCAATGACAGTTTTGGATGATGGCTTTCCAGCAAGAGCTGGAAGGAGTGTGGAAAATTTTTCTTTTTTTTACCATAAGTGAGAACCCAAGAGTGGCCATGCCAGTTTAGACCCAGGTCTGTCTTGCCCACTTTGCCGTGTCCAACTATGACCACCAACAGGTGCCCAGGGAAGTGGAAGAAGAGGGCAAGTGCATGTGGTGCTTCCCCACCTCCAGCTGGTTCAGGCAATGTGGTTTGTTTAGCAATCCTCAACAGATTTCTCTTGCAGGTATACTCTGTGGTACCTGTGGGAATGTTAGGGGAGTTACAACTGCTCACCTTGTGTTTGAGGAGCTGCCCTGTGGCCGTCCTGAGTTGTGTGCATTATCAGTACTAAACTTGTATTAGGTCTCATCCTGTCCTGTTTTGCAGCATTTCTCACTAATGAGGAATATACGCACACGTGAAGAAGGTTTTAAGGCTCTTGGTATTTTTGGTGGTGGAAGAGCAGCAGATCAGCTGTTAGGTCAAGAGGCAACATCAATCCCCTCTCTACAAATACAACACACAAATTCCAGATTCCTGTAACTGGGATATTAATAGTATTCACATCATCACACATTCTCTTCTGAAGTCATGAAAGAAGCATTTGTTAATTATTTCTGCAATTCCACTTATTCCTTCTTTCAGTTAGTTTTATTCCCTTAGTTCCTCCCTTTCCTTTCCCTCTGAATCTGGGCATTGTGAGCCATCTCATCTTGAAGGTGACACATGCCTAGATGAAAGGTTTGCATTAAGCAGGAGTTTCTTGTTATATCAACTCTTGACATTCCAAAAATGTCAACTCCTGATTCACATTGCAAGCAGGATCTGATGCCAAGATGGTAGTCGTTTCCAAATCTTCCGCTTATTAATAAGGTAGAACTGCTGTTTCAAGACAGGATTGTCATGAGGAACTCCTGCAGAAGCAGATCCTAACATTTCATGTCTCCGAGGTATCCCCTTTCCTTATTTTGGAGGCACTGGCTGGCTCACAAGATTAATCTTGGTTGAGAGGTCATTGTTCAGCTAATAGCTAAAGGCCATGACTTTCCAGCATGGCTTCCTGAGCTTGTGACACATTGGGTGTCTCAGTGAAAGCGCTGGTTTTTCAGGAGCCGAATGTTCAGCATCTCTGAAGGCTGCTAAATTGAGCTGTGTGGGTTTCAAAGTGCACGTATCTGAATTTGCATCTGGGCCTGAACTGACCTCATCCATGTGCTCAGCAAATAGGCTGCCTTTGAAAATGGTGGTGGAGCAGAGAGCTGAATAGCTGTCCAATTGCTATCATCTCTCTGAACAGCTGCCAAAGCATCCATCAAACGTATGTCCCCAAGCCCCGCTAGTTCATAGACCAGCATCAGAGAAATGTTTTCTGAAGCAGATTTCAGGTGTGTTGTGTAAATGTGGATAGAGACAACTGCATGTGGTGGTTCTTCCAGTGATGCTGTGTGTGTGCACTGCACATGGTCCAGCCCTCCCAAGGGACTCTGTATGCACATTCAGTGATGATCATGGGAATCAGCTTTTTGCTGTCTATGCGCAAAATAAATTTACCGTGCGTGCTGAGTGGCCTAATATATAGGTTATAGATCATTTTACCTTATACTTATGTTCTTTTTAAGACTGCTTTCTTTAATCTTCACCCTTCTGCTGAAGTTTTTATATTCTACTTGTTAATATAGCATCAGAGCACATCCATTTCATATATTCTATTTGAGGAGACTATATTGTATATCAATGTGAGTGTATTTTGTTTATGCTTTGTGTACATCCGCAGGTGTTTAATTTAGATGCGCATGCTGTTAGTAATTGTAATTGATGTTGCAGATGTGTTTCCTAGGAAGACTAAAATATAAACGTTGGAAAAACAATGAAAATGGTAGAAAACATAGGATGCAAAACAGTAAAAATGATAGAAAAGTGATGAAATTTTAGTAATAGACTTCAGTTAAAAAAAAATTAAGAATTCACTCTCAGCAATCTTTGAATTTGTCACTTCTTGTTTCATCTGCAGAAGTGTTGTTAACCACTGTTGTAGCACTGAGATTCTCACAGGAGATTGATTCTTGTCCGCTCCAGTCCATGATCTGATCTGTCTAGTGGGTGCTTAATCAGAGTAACTCCACAGTAGATGATTTTAGAGGCTAAAGTTACTATTGCAAATTACAAAATTTAGGATTTTAAATTCTAGCACACAATAAGAACATATCAAATGTGCCTTACAGGATCTAAAACCTTTAATTTGTGAACTCTTGAAAAAAAGCACATGCTTTTAGTCTGTATTAGCTAATCTAGAAACAACAGCAAAGGTCAAATGTTAAATGTTTAATTTGACTTCTCTAATTGTAGGATCATTGAAAATGACCTGATAGACCATGGGGTCAGATTATTCTTTGTATACCAGTGCAATTCTATTGATTTTTTAACACAGTTGTTGCTAGTTTAGTGTAGCGTGTGAGCAAAAGCAAGGCCTTTGAGTCCATTGCTGGGACCAGTAGAGAGTCAGGCAACAAAATTGGTCTTCACTTGGTGATGGTGAGGGAAGACCACGGATTATTTGCGTTATGAAAATCAACACACTTTAGTCCTCTGTCTGTTAGCGGTGTTGGTTTATTCCTAATTGTCTGATTTAGAGGGAGATACTGATGCTCACATTGAGTAGTACCGTATCTTTGCAGTAACGTTATTGAAATGAACAATGTTACTACTATGACAGTGGTGGTCTCAGTCTGGTCTTGCATGTGCGTGTGGGCTGGTGATCCCCTGCTTGCACAAGGGGCAAAAGGGGACCTAGACCTCTTGGTGCTCAGCTGGAGGCGAAGGAGAAGACCCTGGGGTACTTATGTCAAAAGCATGTAGGTGAGGGAGGGGGAAGAACTGGAGCCTAAAGTGGTTATTGCTGAGTATTACTTGCAGACAATCCTAAAATTAGGCCAAGGTGCCAGATTTTGTGGTAAGATGTCATGCCTTGCTGAAGCGTGCTGTGGTGTGACACCGTAGTTTACCTTTCCCTCCTGTGATCCTGAGCTGCACCTCACTGTCATTGCAATATGACAGAATGTTCTGGTTTTGGCTGGGATAGAGTTAATTTTCTTCATAGTAGCTGGTATGGGGCTATGTTTTGGATTTGTGCTGAAAGCAGTGTTGGTAACACAGGGATGTTTTCGTTACTGCCGAGCAGTGCTTACACAGAGCCAAGGCCTTTTCTGCTTCTCCCACCACCCCACCAGCGAGGAGGCCGGGGGGGCACAAGAAGTTGGGAGGGGACACAGCTGGGACAGCTGACCCCAACTGACCAAAGGGATATTCCAGACCATATGACGTCATGCTCAGCATATAAAGCTGGGGGAACGAGAAGAGAGGGTGGGGATGTTCAGAGTGATGGTGTTTGTCTTCCCAAGTCACCGTTACGCATGATGGATCCCTGCTTTCCTGGAGATGGCTGAACACCTGCCTGCCGATGGGAAGTGGTGAAGGAATTCCTTGTTTTGGTTTGCTGCATGTGTGGTTTTTGCTTTACCCATTGAACTGTCTTTATCTCAGCCCATGAGTTTTCTCACTTTTACCCTTCCGATTCTCTCTCCCATCCCGATGTGGGGTGAGTGAGTGAGCGGCTGCATGGTGCTTAGTTGCTGGCTGGGGTTAAACCACGACATAGTCCCTCCCCTTGATTTTACCGATAGTTTGGAGGACAGGGAGTTGGACCAGAGGCTGATATTTAAGTGAAGCAAGAGTGAAGCAGGCAAAAAATTCAAGTGTTCAAAAGGAGGTTTCTCTGAGTGGAGGCTGCAGGGCTTTCCGTGGTAGTTACTCACAACTAGCTGTTAAAGCAAAGAAAGCCAGGAAGTTTTTGTGAGCTGTTTTCCCGTCACTTTCTTTCATAGAGCTTCTTTCCCTTGTGGGTACTCTGTTGTCTCTTTGGATGGCTGAGCTTTGGCTTCAGCCTTTCCTCAGTACACCTTGTGATGGGTCACCAAAACTTGTGGGGGATATAAGACCTTTGAGACTGCTCCTCCTCTGTCAATTTGCTTGATATTGTCCAAGAGTTACGATGCGGAAGAACTGACAGTGCAGGGCTAAGAGAGACAGCAGTGTCACACCACATGTTCCATCATGAAACCAGACGCCCAAAAAGGTCTACAAACATGTCTCCTAGAAATATAGGGGGGCCCTAATTTCAGAGTATTTAATTTACTTAGTAGTTAGATTATAGAAAAATTATGGTTAACCCCAAAGCATTTTATTAAGAGCAAAAGGTTTGTCTTGTTAATCCCAGTTTCAGAGCTCTTCACTAACAAATTCTTTTAAGATTTTCCCCTGCCTCTTCAGCAGTGGAGAGGAATAAGCTGGGTAACTGCTAGAAACCTGTAGGCTATGCTCTCTGTTGCAAGGCGTAAGTGCCCCTTTCTACTTTGTGGGTAGGATAATTTATTTAATGCAGCATCAAGGGGAGCATTGGATGTGTAAATATTAAAGGAATGGGCCACAAATAAAGTTGGAACATTCAGCAGCATTTCATAACTCTGAAACAAAATGTATGAAATGCATTGTTAGCAAATGTTTATATAAAACATGCTACAGTATTACATTGAACAATTAAACCTCGCTTATCTCAGGCACTTATCTCTAGCTAAAGCCAAGTGGCTTGCAGGTTTAAATTGCTCACTATTTTTGAAGTCAGTGTGGTAATGAAATATGCTAAGCAGCTGGGTTTTATGTGTGAGCATTTTGGATATTTTTTTTGGCCTGACTACTTTGAAGACACAAAAATAATGTAGTCAGAAGGAAAAGGCCAAAGTCTAATGAGTTTAATTGCAAAGAGCTGATGTTCGTAGTTGCATTTAAACCTTGTCTTTAGCATTTGCCTGTCAACTTTGCCATTTTTGGAAGTCTTTTGTATAGAAATATTTATATGAGTGTAAATCCTACACCCCCCTCTTGTAACCTCTTTCACAGCCGCAAAGGGCTCTGATGACAGCGGGGTTGCTGTTCCCACGGTCAGGGGCAGGGTGGTGGGACTCTGAGACCCCTTGCACAAGGAGCTGATGGCCTGCCACCAAGCCTGTCTGACCAAGCATTTGTGAATGGAATGGATGGGAATAGTGTAAGCCAATTTGTTGGATACCTCATGGCTCCTGCTGTGTTGTATACTTGTAAAAGCTGCCTGAAACCAGACCAGAGCAGCAGTGAGAATATGTTGAGGCAGGGCTTGTTTCTAGAGATCTAGAAATCAGTTATGCTCAGATTTTTCTTGGTACATGTGCGTTCGTTGTATTGGTTTTGTTCTGTAAAGAGCAAAAGGCGTAACCTGCTTTTGTAGCTTGCATTCAGATAAAAAGTTCATGTTTGCTGTATAGTTTAAAATGGCAGAGATTTTTTTCCTTTAGTGTGCGACCCACAGAAGTTGGTATATTATGTTGCTTGTCTTCACTTTCATGATTATAAAAGACTATCATCTCTTGTTTGCAATAATGTCTCCATTGTGATTGCAGCTATAGTTTACATGGAGGAATAACATTAGGTAACAAATTAATGTTAGATTTATAGCTTTTCTTAGGAGATTTCATCAAACAAGACCAGCCAGCTCTTCATGTGACATGAGCAAATGCTCTGTGGCTCACCAGTAGAGCAAACCTCAGAAGTACTGTGGTCTGGCTTTGGAGGTCAAAGGTGGGATGTGCTTTCTGGTGGTTCTCAAGGCATCAGCAGTACGGAACAGGTGGAGGTGTGTTTTTTGTGGTCTTAACAGTAAGTGCACATGCTTTTAAGTGGTTTCTTTTTTATTTCAAACCTAGCACTCCTTAAGTTCCTATGCTTCTCATCCTGACTAATCAAAGGTTAACTTTTTTTTTCCCTTCCCTTACTTCTCACTCTTTTCACTCTTCACTCCCCCATTGCAGTTGGGAACAAGTAGAAAGTCCAATGTCAGATTTCCTGAATTTTACTCTGTATTGGGACCAGTGAATCCAAAGAAGTAGGTACTACTTTGTAGCCAGAGACAGGGAACCCAGGAACTTGCTGGTATTTAAGTGCTGGTTCGTAGCTTCTTAATGTCACCTTCCATGCTTAGCAGTACTTTGCCAGCTTCCATGTTGTGATTTTTTTATTTTTTTTTTTTTTAACTAGCCTTCTAGCCTTGCCTCTCTGGGCATTGGTCAATTGGTCAAGTGGACCACAGGTCCAATATGACATTTGAGAAATTCTGATTGTGCCCCTGGCTCTTGAGAGAAACAGCTTAGCATCAGTATCAGTTTTACAAAGGGGATTTGAGTCTGCCTGGAGGGAGCTGCGTTGTGGTACTTGGAGGAGCAGTCAGACAAGCAAGAGTAGAGAAATAGCTCAGGAACCCTGAAGTCGAGAGTACTGACATGTCAAGGGGTTTTTAAGCTGCATTTTTGCAGGATTTATACCTTTCTTTTCTTTTTTTTTTCTAAAGGTGTCACTGACAAACCTTCCTCACACCAAGAAAACAAGGTATATTTCTAAGATTGTGTCACCAAGAGAAACACTACATTTTTATTTATTTCCTTTGTTGATATCCTAACGTGTCCTTTAAAACACCTTCAAACATCTCAGGATTGTTGGTGTCCTGACAGTGAATGGCTCTATTCTGAGTTATTTCCAAAATAAAGCTTTTACCTCTTCCTGTGGACTTTGCCAGCAACTTTCAGATAGTTTCCTGTGACATTTGTAGGAAATTTGATCTGTAAAATGTCAGCAAGTATAAGGAGAATTTCAGAAAAACAGATTAAGCCACTGATTCTGAGCTACCAGCACATCTGCTTTACCTCTGGTTCTCTCAAATGAGAGTGCATCTGTGCAGCAGCAAGACGTTTTTTGCTCCTGGCCTTTACCCTGAGACCCTTCTGCTTTTATTTCACCCTCACCTCTTCTGGGCTCTCTGCCCCCAACTGATGACCCTGCTTTCAGAAAAGGTCCCTTCCCACAACTTTGCTTTCTGCTATCATACCATGTAGGCAGAGCTTGAAGTGTGAGGCTTTGAAGGTTTCAGGAAGCAAGACCAAGTTTGTTTTCACAGGAGACTCAAAATAGAGCTCTGACTAATCAAAATAAGCAAGATATCAAGACCTATTGGATTTTGGGGTACAAGCAATTGCTCTTCGGGTTACCTACTGTGAATATTACAATACTGTAATTGGAGAGAGAATATTTATTAATTTTTTATTACTAGGTGGCGTGTATATGTGTGTTGTCTCTATATGGATACATTTACTTGTGCCCAAAAGTAGTGGTATTTCCCTCATACCTAGTCAGGATGTTTTACTGGGATCTGTACAGTGCATTCAGACCAAGCTTAATGCAAATCAGAGCGCCTTCTCAGTAAAGATGCCACAAGAGGTTGTAGCAAATTGGGTATATGTTGAGTTTTTCTTGCTACCTTTTTTATTAAAAACCAGCTTAATTTAAAGATCAAAACCAAATATTGTGCACTGATCATTGGCATGGCTTGTTTTGTTATTTGTGGGTAAGCTGTTTTGTTGTTTTTACTGATCTGAAGTCTTACGGTTTGGGGGAGAAATAAGGTGGTTGTGTTTATTTTTTGCACGAGCAATGTGATATTTTGGCTTCCAAGATGACAGTGGTATGTTGAAGTAACAGTTTAAAACTATTTAGAGGCAAATGCATGTTTGTTGTGTAAAAGTCACTGCTAGCTGACAACTGTAGTAAAATAATCTTGAATTTGTTGACCTAACTTTACATAGCAGATAGCAAAGAAACTTCATCCCAGAAATATAAATTCAGATGTTAAACGATCTGGGATGTACCTTTCCCCCATTCTTAAACCATTCATTAAAAAGAAGGAAAAGAAGAAAAAACCCAAAGAGTTAAGGTTAAAATACTCTGACCTTCAATCTAGTCATTCTTCTGTGAAAAAAAAAAAAAGATATTTAAAAATCACGTGGCTTGCTTATGTTGCACCTCTGTTCCAGTTGCAAGAGTACTTGTTTGAATTCAGACCATTCAGGATTTTAAAGTAGTTTAGCCAGACTTTTATATTTGAACTAAAATAAATAGGCATACAGCAAGTGGAAGAACATATAGTCACTCTGCTGCCTGAAAATTCTTTTGAGGTCAAGAATTTGAAAACAGGAACCTATAGCGTGGCTTGTGGACACAATAGGAACAGCTGGTGCTCAGCACTTTTGAAAACGAGGTCACTTTATTCTTGGTTGAAATGTGCAAAATGGGTCATCTGGGTATAGGCTTAAGACAAAAGCTAAGCACGTGGCCATTTATAACCAGGTTGTCCACATTTCCAGAACTAGTTGGTTAAAAGGATTTAGTTAAACAAGGAAACACTGGGATAGGTCTGCATTTTCACCAACTTTTCAAAGCATAGCTCCCACTAGGAAGATAAGTCGCTGCCATATATTTTCAAAGATCTGCTCATCCTAAGGATGACATCATCCGTATTTTCCACAGTCACCCCTCCCTCTTGTGCCTTTCTGCTCGTCCTTCACATAACCTACTTTAGGAAACACTGCTCTATTGTAGAGTCCTTGGGAACGCTGCCTCTCCACCAGTCTCAGCCCTGGGACTTCCTGGTCCTGCAGCAAAACAAAGGAGAAAATCCCAAACATGCACAAAACCCATAGCATCATCAGCAAAATCTAAAGATGCATTAGGAAAGATGACAAGAACTCTACTTAGATTTGACTGTTGAGTTTTCATTATAAATATTCTGTTCACAATATGCATAAGTTGATAGCATTGAGGCCCAGATTCTGCACTTCTGGTTAATTGAACTGCTGTTGCTAACACATCCAAGGTGATAGTGCGAGTCACAGGATACAGGTATATCAGAGTTTGCAAATTTGAGACCTGATACTGATCACTGTTGACTGTTGCATGAAATACATCAGAAGTTTAGCATGAGACCTGATAAGTATTTTCAATAGGGGTTTGCAGGTCTTGGATTCCAGACCCTGCCTCCAGTCATCCCAGTAGCCTGTACAAATTGGCATCCGACTGAAGACTTAGAGGGTCAAAATCATAGGAAAATTCAGATTGGAAGGGATCTCAGGTGATAACATTCCAACCTCTTCCTTGTGAATACAGGCTGTTTCTTTCAAGTGGAGTTGAATATTTGTGCACAAACAATGCTTTTAAAATTAAATTGTTAATTTAGTTGGAGAGTAGTACATGCAAATCACACTGGCCTTAAGCAAAAGCTTGAAGCCCACGGTAAAATAAAGTGCACCCCTAATTCAAAGACTACCTGGTTTTGTCATTAATGAACTTACCTAGAAGTATATTTTGTTAATCTAGGCCTATTTTATGCCATTTCTTGCTTTAATTGCAAAAATACTGATTTCATGGATTACATAATATGTGTGTATCATTGTTCTCTTTTTTTTGTGCACTTTTATGTCCAGTTGATGGAATAACCCAAGAAGGGATGTAGTGACATAATCAAGAATAAACAAAGCAGAAGGAAAAAAACCTGTTCTCAAATCTTGTGCATTTTGCCTTCTGAGGTGGACCTGTGCTAGAGTTAGCTAGGGCTGCATCTCATAGCTAGCACCAGATTTCAGATGTGCCTATGAGAATGGTTCTCATTATTCTATTATTATTATTGTAAATTTAATTTACTGAGGCAGGGTTGGTGATTGCCTTCATAAAAGTGAGGTAATTTGCCTGTCTAAACCAAGCTTACATTTTGGCTAGTTTTTAACAAGACCTGTCAAAAAGAGCATGGAGGAAGACAACAAAGTGGTGATAGCAACAGTGCATTGAATTCTAGACTGGGAAAGCAGAATATAAGGAGGCAGCTCTGTGGTTGGCAAAGTGCAGCCAGGGCTGAGCTGGGATATCAGCACACATCATCACAGAACAGTGTTTTGTTTGTATGACATGCTTGTTGTAGGTTTGGTTTTGAAAAGTGTTTCTCTTCACATATATAGCTCAATGAAAGTTTCTTCAATGGATGTGATAAGTATTCAATGGCAGCTAAGTAGTTAATATGAAGATGCATAATGGGTTGGGGTTTTTTTCTCTCTACCACTAAGTCTTGGATATCTTTCAGGAGTCAGAAATATTATCTTGTGATACCACGTGGCTTTACTACTTTCAGTTTTACTGGTAGAGGAAAGCACTTAAAAGGTGAAGCATAAGATTCCCACAGTGTCTTTCTGTTTCTAAGGTTTGAATTGCTGCACTGAAGAGTGATTAATCACTAGCCAGGCGGTGGAACAAGGGTGGCTGGCATAGCAGACAGAAGCAAAATTGTCTGCTGGATGCCCAGATGAATGGGTTGTGTCTGGAGGAGCAGTGGTGGTGTCTGTCTTGTTTTCATGTCGTGAATTTTGTCTCCCTTTTGACTTCATCCCAAGTTCTAGTAGATGGTTTTCAGGTCAGGAAGGAGACTGCTCCAGCTTTTGTAAGCACTGTAATTGATTCTTGCTTTGCAGAAGAGGTATTTAAAGGGTAACAGTAGTATTTACTAGTCATTCCACAGTGCATTTTGTATTTCATTTCATCCTCAATTGAAGCTGTTGCTGGACTAAAAAAAATAACAGTTTGTAAGTTACTTCTCTAGAATTTCACATGTAGCCATTTCTATCCTTGCAGGAGTGGCATGCTAAAGAAGCTGCATATGGTGTGGCTTCCGTTTAGAAAAGAACCATTTCTGGCATCCTTGTAGTAGCTTTTACATGACCATGTTTTTATTTTCTTACAATCCAGTGTTCTGGATTTATATATTTATATTTTAAACAATATATATTTATCAAACAACCCCCTGCCCACCAACTCTGCCCAAGTCAAACTTAAGGTGCTTCGCTTCCTTATGTACCTAAGGTAGTGGCTGCATAACAGCTCTGATGTCTTCCCCTGTGAAATGCAGTATTGCAGCTTGCCATACTTAATGTTGGATGAGGTGTCAAACCCCTTGATTTAAACGATGTTCAGGGTGTGAGTAGCTTTGTCTGCAATATTCTAGTATTGGCTGTCATAAGAAATGGTACTGAACATCTTACCTGTGCTAAAATCTTTCTCACCTGCTCCAAATCTCACCCCCAACACTTACGTTGTCTGTAGAAGAAAAGTTTATTCAACAAGTAATGCATGGTTGTATGTATATGTATATATCAAAAATACACAGGCATATTTGAATCTGCACCTTTTTTTTTTAACTTTTCTGTGCTTTTTTTGTTCTGTACCATTTAGTTTATTCGAATGCATCGTACTGTGGTACTGAACACTGTCTGCATCTGCTTTGTTAGATTTTTGTAGTGTTTTTACAGTTTTAAGTGAAAGCTGTGGGCTCCTATATAGAGTCTTTGTCATGCATATGAGCACATTATCCAGGCTTACTTTATTCTATCTCCATGAGTCTTGCTTGAAGAGTTTTCTGTCTGTCTTTTGCTTTTTGTGCTATGGGTTAAATACCATACGTGATGCTTTTGTTTGTTTTGTGGACAGATGACTCCCAAATTCTAAGACCCTTCATGATTTCCCTGTGAACACTGTCATTGTGAACACTAATATTAATACATATTTTTACAAGCATTTACTACGCTTTGTGTCTCTGAGCAAAATTCAGCCGAAATATTCTTGGAGATCAAGTGCAATGTTTTGTTGATACTACTACAGTGGGTTTTCATTCTTATTTCATTGAATTAATACACTTTTGCCCAATGATAATATTGAGGTCTTGAAGCATTTGGTGTCAGATACTTTTGTCTCAGCCTTTTTCAAGAGTATTTTGGCCAACAAACTTGAGCCTTTGCTGTTTTAAGTAACTTGTAGGTATCTGTCGCATTGTAGAAATACTTGCTGGTTGATTCTGAGGGGAAACAGTGGGAAGGACCTAAGGAGACAATTTCTTAGGACCCACAATGATGGTGAAATTTTGGTTTAGCCTGACCTCTGCTGGGTAAGTCTTGGACTTGACCCTTCCTCTCTATCTCAACCAACCCAGCTCTCCCTTTCTATTGACAATGACCTGCCCATGACCAGAATTGCAAGTCTTCGGTCTGCAAGCACAGAGACTTCACCAAGGTTCACATGCCTGGTGTGCAGCTGAAGAGAAAATGCCGATTTATTCTTATCGTAATTATTTATTTGTATTGCAATTGGGTGCCATTGTGCTGGGCACAGAAAATAAAGGATTATAAATACTGTGAAGCCTTAAGCTCTAAACAGTGTACTCAAAAAGAAGTAAGATGCAAAAAGAGACGGAGATGCAAAATATATGCAGAGTAAAATATTTTCCTACATTTTATACTGCCAGTAAATTCTGTCAGTGAAACAATAATGCGGCAAAGAATCCATTTATTAACTATAGTTTGCAAGAGAGACCTCACTTTGGATTTTGGGGAGTGTGGAATAAATCATCCTTTGGGAGTTTTTATTCCCTTTTGTGCAGAAGAGCCATTACCTTTCCTATCCTTGTAGTTATGTGCAGAACAGCTGAGTTAAAAAAAACCTCTATAAATGATGCATAAACTGAATTGATTTTTGTTTAAAAAATATCAACAAGAAAAAAAAAAGAGATTGGAGTGATTCTTAACCTTCTGTCATTCAGCCATTGTCTGATGATGAGAACCTGTGTGTGTGTTAGAGAGTACGTATATAAATGGAGAAAACTGTTGGTAAGGTAGACAGAGCCCCTCCATTCTGTAATGAATGGTCCTGTCAGCAGCAAGGATGTAGTATGGTTTTTTAGCATTTGGGTCACCTCTCTCTAGTGGTTTGATGTTAATTTCTGTTTTCCCAAGACATTGGGAAAGCAGAAGGCAAAATTGGGAATTGCCTGTTTGCCTCCAAATCACTGTGGCTACCAGTATAGCCAGAACTGTCTTAACCACAGTGGCTAGTGAAGTCCTCCATGACATCTGCAAGGCTAGACTCAGTAATGTTTGCCTGGGGGATGTTCAAGACAAAGCTGGGTTACAGACCTGCTACCTGTCATCGCTGAGGCTGGGAAAAGGGAAAAAATGGAAATGTGGGGTACCATATTCTCACATGTCAGCTTGGCTTGACTGAGCAGTGCTGTAAGGGAAATGGTGTGCATATGCTGTCGTGGCACATGTTCAATATGGATCACTGTGCTAGGTGATGGGGATGTAAGTGATACTTGTTTTATGGGGTTTTAAGGAACTTTGAGAACTCGTTAAAAGCTGTGACTATAACTTGCTGATCTTTTCTTTTCTGAGCACTGACACCCATAGAGTGTGAAACTAACCCAGTTTGTTAACAAGCAAAAGAACTAGAAGGAAAAAAAAAAAAAACAAAACTTTTGGGGTCATTCTAGCTGCTTGTACTCAGTTGTATTGTGCTTTAAATATGCAAAATAAAGGAAGTCCTAGTGCATGGGAAAACAAGGCTTCTCATTTCTAACTAAGCTTAAATTCCTCATGGGTGGGGTGCAGGCCCTGGTATGAGGAGGATAGGGTTCATGGAGGTAAAGTATAATACCTGGTTATGTATTCACAGGAGATGTTATTTGTTGCCTTTGTAACTAAATATGTAACAAGAAATGGAGATCTGTAACCCATGGAGGCAACCACCAGAAAATTAATCTACTTGGGGTCTCATAAACTCTCTTGAGCTTCTTAATGAAGAGTTCTCAGGTGATACATGCCTAGATTAGGAGAGATTATGGGTGGATATTAACAGGATGCTGAGCTAATCGCTGACACAAAGCTGGTTCCCCTTCTTTCTTCACTTTGAACCTTAATTACATCCTGAGAATGGAGAGTGAACCAAGAAAGAGAAAAAAAAAATCAAATAATCAACCAACTGAAAAAAAAAACCCAACACCAAAACACCCCAACCCCCCAAAAAACCCCAACCCATAGAAGAGTTCCTGGGAATCAGTTTTCGATAGCAGGTCATGTGGATGAAGTGAGAGTGCTGCTGCCTGGAAGGTGTTCTGACTTCTGCAGTAACCTGGGTAGAAATCCTTCCTCTGTGCACCAGGTTGTTCCACAATTGGAAGAGCTGAGCAGTATTTTGAGGCTGTGGACTCTACCTCACTTCCAGTCCTGCCATTCCCCAGGCCAGCAGCCCAGGTCTGTATCCAAATAGATGCTTGGAATATGCATTCAGGATGCTCAGCCTGTTCAGCGGTGCGGGCCAGCCTAGGGCTTCTGCTGTGATTTTTGCGCATCATCCCCAAAGAGCCATCCTTTCATTTCCTGTGGCCAAGTAAAGAGCTTGTTAGTTTTGTCTCTTTGGTCTGGGTAGCAAACTGTTGTGCTGACGGACCATTGTGCTGATGTTGGTTGCTTGCTTATAGGTCTCCCCTGATCATAGACTTGTCCAGTTTTTCTTTGGAGGAGAAGCATTTTCCAGACACCTTCCCCTTTAAATGCCAGAGCTTCATAACAGACGGTGTCAGCATTTACTGGCAGCCCCCTCAGGATAGGTCTCTCTCTCACTTTCTCCTTTAAATCTTTTTTTTTTTTTTTTTGTCTTCTAGCTTGAATTTTTAAAAATTACATCCATTTCCCTAATGCTATAGATGTTTTTTCTCAGGAATTTAAAAACTGGCAGTTCATCTGTTCTCCCTAACTCTTCAGATCTCCCCTCCCGCTCCCACTCCCCTTGTTCATCTTTCTCATTTCCCCTTTCTCATTATACCATGTGTGCTCTTTTGTTCCCCCCCCATCACCATCAGCCCTCCCCCAATCCTTTCAGGCAGGATAGAGTACACTTCTATCACCCTTAGTTTTTATCTTCTTTCTGAATCTTAAGCAAAGCCTTTCTGATCTCTGTGTGCGTTCTGGAGCAGAACAGGATCGGGACAGGGTGAGGCTGAAAGCAAGATCATTGAAGCAACGATTCAGAGTTGTCTTGAAAGCAAAAAGTTAACTTCGTGATTCATTATCTTCTTACAAGAGCTAGAAGGTTCTTTCCGTGTTCCTATGTTTAAAGTGCTTGCATTTTGAATGAGCTCAGGAGGTTTATTTGAAGAGGTGAGGTACTGGGATGAGAGTTTTAAGTGCATTGTTTGAGCACATTTACGTGTTTTGGAGTCTGGCATTTGTCACATCAAAACATTTAAATTGTTCCCTGTCTTTTTGGGGGTGTTTTGGCTGGGTTTTTTTTGCTTTTAAGGGGTGTGCAGGGGGAGTAGTCAGAGAGTCAGGATAATGGCTTTAACAAACAGAAATAGTTTGTGTGAATAACTCCAGAAGCAGCTCCTCATTTGAGCATAATTAGAAACACATTTTAAAACACTTTCACCCATACAGTTTTGTGTGCATCCTTTGGGTTTGTAATAGAAGGTGGCACAAAATTAACTCCCAAGATGAGGGATTCTCTTCTGAAGAGGCTGCATGGCTTATCCATGGTATTCCTGAAAGATCATAAATTTTTTTTTTTTCCTTTCCACATGCTCAGAATCTACCTGGATTTTTGTCGCAGCTCTCTACAAGGTACAAGATCCAGTTAGATACAGTAGGAGTTCAGGATGAAGTTTCTAGCTAAAATCCTTGTCTGCCTCTTAAAGTTTAGGTGTGTCTTAGTTTACTGCACTTTCAAAAAGTTGGTGCTACTTTTTAATGGACTTTTTTTTTTTTTTTTTTTTGTGGCTAATAGCTGGTTAATGAATAGCCCTGACTGTTACAAGAATGGTGCACAATTCAACAGAGGCATGGGGACATTCCCAGTGGTATGTCTACCTTGTTTTGTGAGATACTACCAATCATTAAATTTCCATTTAAAACAGCTGGTGTTAGGTGCTGATCTTTGTGAGAGGTAATAAGAATGTCATAGGACTTTCTTGTTTACATCTTGGTAATAGATAATTAATATTAAATGATGCTATTAAGGATCTGGGCTCGAATAAGAGACAGTAGAAAGACTGGCAAATAATCTATATTCTTGACCACAGAGCTCAGGCATAAGATCACAGAGATGACAGACAAATGCCTGAATGTTGTGTCCAGGTTTCAAGAACCTGTCCACCAGTTAGATCCTTTTTTCACAATGCTTGTTTATTATTGCTATTCAATACGTTCACTAGCAGTGAGAAAATGCCAGCTTTTCATGGGCTGTGAGTGTTGATGAACTTTAAGGCAAAACCACAGCAGATCTTTAGAACAGTCTTGGAGTTTTTTGCCACGCAGCAACCAAAACTTGTTTTTCAAGAGTATTTTTGTATGCATTAGAAATTGGTGACACAGAATGTTTTCATAGTATGATTTGTTCACTTACAGCAAGGTTACCCTTTCTGATCCCTTGAACATCAAAGTAGGAACAAACGGAGGGCTGGCAGTCCCTTCCTACAGAAATGCTTGGTTAGGCACTCCAAATCTTATTCCCAGGAGCAAATTGTCTGCTCCTGAGACTCCCGCCTCACTCACTGAAGTTGCTTAATCTGCAGCCTTGTACCAGGTCCCAGCCTGACCTGAAAAACCCTGCTAGCTCCACATTCTTCCAGCAGCAAGCCTGGGCTGCTAAGCTTGACAGTGTCCTTCTGAGCTGATAAGCAACTTGCAAGGTGGGGAGGATGAAATCATGCTCTCAACAACATCGCTGTTCTGGTTCCTTTGCTTGGGGCTTGTCTTTATTACTTCAGAATCAAGATTTGAAATTAAAAATAAACATTTCCAAAGCAGTTCTGTTGCCCCACAGGGGTTTGTCTTAATGCTTGCTCCTTTGTAGCCTGTCTTCCAGGCATTCAGATGCTTCTCCAGCTAACACCGTTCCCACAGCTGCCTTCTGGTAGGGGCCTGAATTTGAAGACAGATGCATTTGGGGTCTTTGAGTCCCATCTCTTGCTACTGCTGCAGGTGACTGTTAAACCTTTTCACAAATGGCTCTACATCCATTTAAAAACCAGATTTTGTCCCTGCTGTTCCTGTTAGAAGGCTGTACTGTTACCTTGCCACTGTCATGGCTAGCAGTCTTGGTCTTGGTTCCTGTCTGAATTTGCTGTCTGCTGAAACACCACTGTTTTCTGGGTGACGCATGGTGAGCATCTCCCCCAGCACTGGCTGTCTGGGAGCCTTGCTGTCTGTTCTGCCTAAATGCATAGCTTAGCATAAAGAGTGGTAAACTTCTGTGGTGCAAAATGAGGTGGTTTTTAAGGTTTACATTTTTAGATTAGAAGAAGAATTACTGTGACAGTCATTTACGTTAGATGCTGACTGAGTCTTTGGAAGTAATCTGTTCTGTAGTTTATCAGCTGTTTCCTTTTGGTTTCTTTTCAGTTTGTTTTCTCTGTGAGTGTGATGGACAAGATCTCTGTCTCAGACTTAAAAAATTCCTACTTTCTTTTTGAAACATTTCTTCAAGCTCTTTTTTTTTTTTCATGCATGAAGTGCTTAATGCCCTCAATCTGCATGAAAATGTTTTGTATATAACTCTAAAAGCTCCCTTAGGACTGTAGACTTTTTAAAATGGAACAATTTAAACATTTTCCACACAAATGGGCACTTGGGGCAAATGTCATTATAAAAATTGTAAGCGTATTTGTTAGATATTTTCACTGGTGTTTTGGTTTTTTTGGTTTGTTGGTTTTTTTTTTCTTTAAGACCTGCCTTTCCAGTCACAGTGGAAATTATAAGCAGTGGAAATTACAAGTCAAATAGAGTCAGCATGATTTCTGCTACTGGCAGAGAAGTAAAGAGTTTGTAAGTCTGGGAAGTTAGACGTTAATAAGAGAGAGAAACAATAGACCGTCTTCTCTGCTTCAGTCAACATGGTGCAGGTGTTGAGGCTGATGTAATGGTGTTGCTGCTTTCCTACTCTGAGTTGTACATACATATTTATAAACACATGCAAATCAATCAAGTATTGCATTCGCAAAGTAAACTAGCAAAACAGGGATTTAGATGCAGAACAAGGCAAAAACGCTTCACGTTCAAATCCTGCTCAGACTGAATGAAAGTTTTCATTCGAAACTAATGTATTAAGATTCTTAAGTTTTGCATGAGGAAATATATGATACTGGATATTCTTGTAGGGATGTGTGTTGAAACTTGTGTTTTAAAACTTGAGGCTTACATATGGTTGACTAGTAGACAGAAACTCTATTTTTCTGGAGGTATTCAGATTCTAAGGAAATTGTTTTCTGGTTTGAAACAGAGCTCCAAAGTAGTCAAATTTCACATGGAAGAAAATCCTAAACCCAGTATTTTTAGATCAGATGAAATACTAAATTCCAACAGGATCAGACTGTTTTGTTTCAAATTTGACTGTTTAAATATTTTAGATGTTGTTTCACCTAATGCAGCCTTTCAGAACAAACTAATTTGAAGGGAGAGAAAGAAACATCTCATGTAGGAATGCAGTAACAGGGAGTTCTGACATTTGTCATAATATTTCTCCCTCTCTCTAAAATTAGTATTTCACAATATCAGTATGGTTTTCTGATACATTTTAATATCAGTGGAGTTGTATTCTACACAGTAGGATGTCATTCATGTGAAGCCATTCTTCTGACTGTGTGTGTCATCCCTGTTTTGGGGAGATACTCCAGCAGCGGGTGAAGAAATGCAGCATTCTGCCTGTCTTCTCCTGCATGTTATTTTCCACTAGAATGATCAGTATCTGATGTCTAATAGACTATATTCCTTGGGAAACTCAGTTATTGCTGGTGATGGTTTTTAACAGATCCTTGGTACTACTGATGAAAGTGGGTACATGCTGTCTCTGTCAGAACAGCACTATTTTTAAACAAATTCTTGGAATGTGCGCTTGCTACTTATATCCTTGTTTATTCCAGTTATGTGTCCTTACTTTGTTCAAGTCTCGATGGTCTATTGGATATGACAAACTATGCTTGCTTTTGTAAAACTTGCCCTTTGTAGATAAAACCAGTGCTGATAGACATGAACCCAGATGCCATGAAAACAGATGGAATTTAGTAAGCCTTTTTAAAGCCCTCTGAAAATTCCAGCTGTCATGTGGAGTTGTTGTCAGGGTGGTGACTGTCTCAGTCATTTTTGTGGTGAGTGGCCATATTACAATGCAGTTTCATGATAACTGAACAGTTCTTACATACAGCCAGTGCCCCCCCCTGAGCAGGAGGTCCTGTTTCTCCATAGCTGCATTGCCTGTGGGCTACTGCCTTCTACTTGGATCTGAGACAGGGCCTCCTCTGTCCTAACAGGGCACCCAGTTGGGGTTTGGCATAAAACATTCGGGGGTTTTTGGCAGGACTAGCCTTTTGCTGGGTTAGCTCCCTAAACTAACTCACGGGGAGGGTCAACCATAAATGCTGACTGTCCTGGGATGGGTAAAGAGGGCAATGGTTAGCCTTTAGATTGGTTAGCTCTGTTGTGCAGTTAGACCTATGAATGCTTTGGCAAACGATGACTTGTGTGTGTAAGGGCTTCCAGTTTCCTATGAGCAAAGGAGAAACACCACAAAATACCATCGGCATGGTGATAGATTCCTCGTGCCATCTGAAGTAGCAGCGATGACATCCAGTCAACAGTATTTTCAGTATTAGTCTGTAGGATCTAGCTGAAAATAGTTGTTAGCAATGGCTTCGTTTTCCACTGTAGGTTGGGCTGGGATGGTTTGGTCTTTTGGAGTCTTACCCAAATGTACCTGTTGGCAGTGCAGCTGAACAAGGGTTGAATGCTGTCAGCTGATTATGAGCACCCAGGTCAGCTTTGTTTTCTCCAGAGCTGTTGAAGGGAGTTTGGTTCTGGTTGCACTGCCAACTTAAATGTTTTGCCTAATCTGCCTACCTGATTTCCTAGTAAGGTTTTAAGCACAGACAAGAGTATGTAATTTCTAATGTATGCATCTGACATGAGTGTTTCAAGGGTTTTTTTTTTATTGCCTGTTTAACCCTATCTCTCTGTTATAAATGGAAGATTTCTGGCATGGGAGAGACCAGTTTGCATAAACTATTCAGTAAGGTTTTCCAGATGCTAAGATTTCAAAATATATTAAAAAAAAGTCTAAAAGGGCCAAATATATGTCTAGGATATGCTGAGTACTAGGGGCTGTAAGCATGACTTCATTTTGTATAGGCAGGCCAGAGCTAACTCCAACCTAGTCAGCTCTGTTAACATAAGCAGTGTAACTGCTGCACCACAGTGTTCAACACAGACCATAAAAACTATTTGAATAGTCAGGGAGTTACCCCACATGGGTAGCATGAAGCTGACTCAGGCACATTTCCATCAGTTACAGTCACAGCACTAAATGTACCACAAACATGTCAAGTAGCTTTCTGTCTTCCTGACCACCCCTTGCTTTTGAATCAAAGCTGTTTTCCTGGTGCCGTTTGGGGAACCCTGACGATTAGCCTGCAGGAATTAGGTGTGCTGAACCTGTCCTGGAGCTTTTCCTGGTGGCAGGAAGAATCCAGGTGTGCTGTTTGAGAATCTTCTCCTGGAGTTCTTACTGGTCAGTGCAGGGCCTCAAATTTGGTTCTTGCTGTAACTAATTTGCTTGATGATCGTCTGTTAGTTCAGTCCAGGTTGACGTTTTTGAACCTGCATCTGGGAGAGGTAGGAAGTTGGAACAAATTGAGTGCCTAGCCTAGTTTAATCTTTGCCATAATCTTTCCTTTTTAGCAGTGAGGGAGAAAAGAGCAAAAACATGTGTAAGCTTCCAGCAAAAAATCCAGAATTTTAGTATCTGGGCAGATCCTGTATGTGCAGGTAGTAGTTAGATCATTCCAGGCTTCCAGTTAACAGAAACTATGTGGAGACAGCTAAGGAATCCTTTGCTTTCAGATACTGCAGAAATACGTGAGCACCAGATTTTTCCTTATGTTTTTTAAACACAAACAGTAGATGCCAATAGAAGTGATAGCTTTTGATTGTAGGCTTATCATCCTTAAGCTAATAGTCGTGGCACAACTTCTACGGATTGTGCAATTTGGTTGAGCAGTTGCTAGTTTAGCTGTAAGCTATTGTCAGTCATCTTGTCCTCCCTGGTTGTTTGCCAGGTTCTTCCTCCTGTACTTGAGGAAGAAGGGAATCATGAATGTTTAATAACTGAAAGTACACGGTTGGTCCCAAAGCCAAATACCAAAACTGATAAAATCATCATGAGCCTTTTTTTTTTTCTTTCTTTTTTTCAAAGGAACCTTTTAAATAGAAGTAATTGATAAGTATGTAAAGCTGAAGATCACAAGGAGGAAGTGATCTCATGCTTCCATGGCCTCATAGATTGTATCTGAAACATGTTGGCTCTGTATGAACTAGGCTGTGAACTCCTTGGGGCAGGGCCGGTCTTCTTCCAGATCTTGTAAAATGCCAGACACTGCTGATGTCACCCACTAAAGAACTATTTCCTCATACCTGACTTGCAGAGGAAGTGATGGGTTTCAGTGGCATTAGTGAAGGAAAGACGATTGCCAGCATTTAAAGGTCCCAAAGATTAATGGCAAACAGAGAAGCCAAAGCAATACTATGGTAAATTGATGTATAGGCAAGAAAATGCTTTGGACACAGTATGGTGGTACGCCTTTTTAAAAACCTTTGCACTGTCTTGGCTTGTAGCTTCTATGCTGAGCCTTGCCCTGGGATTTCCTGCATGCCAGAGGTTGCATGATTGTAGGTACCACCTGCTGTTGCTTTTTTATACTGGCTGGCATGGGGAAATTGGATTTATAGAGGGTTGTGTTCAGGTTTTTTTTCTTTACTCTTTCAGCTATTTTTTTAGTATGAAAAGGCTGTGCCAGTGGTCTTGTGGATTGTGTGTGCATTTCCAGTGTGTAGTTGCAGGGCGAAGGAAATCCTAGCACTACTTCTGCCGTGCAGCAGTTCTCCGTCTTGCTTAGAGTGGTAGTAGTTGCCTTTCAGAATTGGTATTACTCTGCTGCATTACCTTCTTGATCTTTTTTTCCATTGCTCAAGCAGCAAGTTTCCATTTCTTTCAAGTTAGCCAGCTCCAGTAATGGGTTGCATGTCAAAGTCTGGAATAAAAGCATTTGTGCAGTTTCCTTAAGTAATTCAAACGATGAGTGAGGTCATAAAGGGAAGAACATTGAAATTCAGGCTGAATCAGTGGTTAATTGGCTGCTAGTCCAATCTTGGCTTCCCTCGTGCCTGAGCGCTGGAGGAGAATGAGGTCATGGTGCTGATTCTTGACCACAGCATGCAGACCTCCCATGTCTTACCAGGGCTTGCATCAGCAGCGTCCCAAACAGCAAGTTACTGTGACACAAATACTGCTTCAGCTTTCTCCTAAACATCAGTCAGTGTGGTGTGGTTAGCCTGTACGTGTCGCTGATGCCCATGAAGTGTGAGACACACAGGCCCTAAAAACCAAGGTGCCCATTTACACTTGTGAAGAAAGCCTTCAGCCCAGGTTCAGAGCAAAGTTCAAATTCATCCTCAGGATCCACAGCAGGCAGCTTTTGTTACCCTGTGATTTGCCTTTATAAACTAATTCTCTTGCTTGCTTTTGATTTTTTTTTTTTTAAGACTGTATAGTCAGACATAATTTCCTAAGCAGAGCCAAGAGAGGTAGAGAATGTGGTTTGTTTTAGCTTTCTGATTTGCTCTACAGCTTTGGTTTTCACCGTATGTGTGCTGGTCACTATTTTTACAAAGCATGTTTGGGTCATAGAACCTCCTGCATCTGTTCAAGATAGAGATATCGGGACTTTGTACCCTTCTTGGGCAAAAACATTTCCTTTCTGGTTGTCTTTTTAGATGATAACTTACTTTTAAAAAGGTGGAAAATCGGCCTAAGTTTCTGTATAGGTTTAGATTCTACCTCAGTAGCAGCCAGAGGGGAGTGTTTTACTGTGGTCCTTTGTTTTACCTTCTTAAACTTTAAAAACAAAACAACAATGGATGCCTTGGATCAATTATGAAGCCATGTTGAGTTACACAGTTGCATAAAATACTTGAAAGGTTTAGCCTTTTGAAGGAGGAGGTGGATTTGGTTGCGGTGACTGTTCAGATTTACTTCTGGCGTCAGCAGCACACGTCCCATCACGCCGCCGCCCTCGGGGAGGCAAAGGGGTTTTTGTGCCTTTACCGCTTTTTTGGAGTACCAAGTCCCCGCCGCACCCTCGCTTCAGGTGGGAAGGTTTCTCATGAGGGCAGAGTGCTGATACAGGAGTTGGATGGAAACCTGCTTCACCACCGTGTAAAATTCCCAACCTCAAACGAAAACACAAAGAAACCCCGCAACCCCAAGCCCAAAGAAACCAATCAACAAAAAACTTTTTTATTTTTGTTCCTGAGCTCCACCTGGCTGAGACCCGGGTGGTTCCTGAGGCGGCAGCAGCACCCAGAGGTGCCTGTCCCATGGGAACTGCTCCCGCATCCAAAATGGCGGAGGCGCGGGTGGCCTTTGCTGAAGGAAAACGCTGCCCCCGGGTTTGGCTGAAAACGCGAAAATGTGTGGCGCAAAGGTGGGGGTAACGTCGCGTCTTCGAACTGGGTGAACGTTGCTGTCCTGCCTTCTTTGGGGGGCCCTGAAGGCTCGCCAGCCTTCCCTTAAGATTTGGGCAGGGAGAGGTGGGGGCCGGGCACCACGCGTTGCCGCCACGCGTTGCCAGGGCGACGGGCCGCCGCGCCTCCGCGCGGGACATGCCGGGACGGCGGCGGGGCGGGGCGGGGCGGCCGCGCCTCAACGCCGCCGGGGGGTGCCGCTGGTGAGGTACCGCGTCGCCGGGAGGCCGCCGGGCCGAGCGGAGCGGAGCGCTTCGTCCCCGTTTGAGTCGATTTCCCGCTTTGCTGCACAATAAAAGCTTCGTCAGCGGCGGCGGCGCGGGGCGGTGGGTGGCTGCGGGGCGCGACCCCCTCGGTCGCGCACGGGTGTGGGTTGGTGTGCGGGCGGGCCCCGGCTCGGGCCCGGGCGGGCCGGTTGTACCGGCGGGGCTGGCGCTTCCCGGGAAGCGTGGATGGTGCCTTGCCCTTTGTATTCGGGATTAGCACGGGGTGTGATGGCGGTTGAACGTGCGTGGTGGTGCAGCGGGCCGCTGGACAATTACCGTTGTAGTAAAGGCCGTGTGTTTCTCTTCAGTGCAGGTTGAAAGAGGCGGTCCAAGTCAAAGCCGGCTCTGGCGTAAAGCACACGGTTCGTTTGAAGGCAGTCGTGTTTTGCAGCACGGCTGAACTCGGCCGCTATTTACAGGCCTAGAAAGCTGTAGAGGTTAGTGGCAAAGCGAGTAAATCCGGTATATCTAAGCACTTCCTTTGAGATTCTTTATTGCTAGTGCTGGAGGGCAAAAAGCAAATAGCGTTTTTAAATGGCTTACAAAATCTCAAAGCATATTTAAAACACTGTGAAACATCTCACGCGTTTGTCCGTGTTATTTCTTCTCACCATTTTTAACAGTCCCCCAACTGCAAAATAGAGACCTAAGTTTTCCAGACCGGTGGGTGAGACTCCAGATGAAGTCTTGATCAGCTACAGCAAAGTTGTCCAATGTTTTCTTCCAGTCCTAGAATGGAAATTGGTATTAGTGCCTACGCTCATAATGCTGGAAGTTTCTTCTTCCAGCTCCAGTAAGCTGTAAGTAGGTACTTACTTAAAATTTGCCAGAAGTTGCAAGATGCTCTCACGCTGTACAACTGCTTTATGGTTGCATCACAGCTCAGGTTGCAAATTACAAATCAAGCTGGTTTAGGATTTTTTGATCTTAATCTTAAAATCTGGGACAATCCCTGACAGATAAATTATGCATGCATAGTATACCTGATGTGTTGGACCTGCTGCACATGTGAGATGAGTCTATATGCATGCAGTATCCAGTTTCCAGACATCAGGCATCCAGCGTTGCCAGGCATCAGGAAAAGTGGGCAATTACTTCAAAAATATGGGAAAAGTGTTTTCATGTGTAAGCATGCATGGGGCATAGGATTTCTGTGAATAATGTAGTAAGTCTGTTCTCACCTGGTATCATCCTTCCTTTTGTTCCCCCCTCCCCCAGTGGACTATAACTCCCTTTAAAAGCTGAAACTAAATTAACTTTTAATTTGTGCTCTGGATAGTTGCATGGAAGCCTCAGTGGTTCCTTGAGGGGCCAGGAAACGTTCATCGGGTGATTGCATTTCTGCTAATCTTGATTTGCTCCATGGTGGGGAAGTGGGGAGATAAAGGTTTTGGAATAGTTTCAAACAGGTTCTGGAATTCTGTGTTTTACAAAACTTTTAAACAGGGCATTCACTGGGGAGTAAAGCAGAGAGTGTTCAAAAAAAATGAACCACTAAGAGTGTAATGAAATTATTCGTACAAGTGTTTTATTCTAACAGTAATGTTCATGGTAAAAATTCCCGTGACTGCAAGTATATTTTGCAGGGGAGGTTCCTCTAAATAATCACTGTTTCTTGCATTTTAAACAAGTACTTAAAGCACTGTAACTTACAATGCATATTTTCTTTGATCTTTCTTAGGAACATAGACTCCTGGTTTGGAATAATCTTCAAAAATCCTTGCCTAAACAGTAAAGTGGTCTAAGGCAAAATGTTTCCAGACTTCCTTTTCTCAGGTGGTTTGGTGGTGGGGGTTTTTTTTGGTTACTTTCTGGAACTTATTGCTAGCTTTGAACATGTGTGAATAAAATAACCAGCAGACAATTTGAGGAGAGTGGTCTGACTGCTGTCTGTACTTGCAAAATCAAATGACTGAGGAGTCAAAAGATATGGAAGTTGTTTCGGGATTCATCTCCCATGTAACAGCTCAAGAGGCAGCCTGCAGTTCACTCAGTTACTTGGGAGCTGTCAAAGAAAGCAATATCTTACTTTACAGTATTATTGAAAAAAGGGTGCATGCCAGACAAAGACAATTTACAACCCATTTATTTTCAGCATTCTCCTAATTCCCATTATTTGAAGTAAAACCCATCTTCCTGACAGACCAGCTTCTTAGTTCCCTTAATCCTGCATCAAATTGATAATCCTCTATTTGTGACCTCATAGGCTGTTGCTATGGAGAATGCTGTGATATCACAAAGCCAGCACTGTGACTTCACTGTTGGTGGAAGCCATAGTTGAAGGAGATGGTCCACTCTCTGGAGGCCTGGGGGAGAGTTTATGTACTTCTGGTATTCTGCAAGCACTTCCTAAGGAGCAGTATCTGGCAAACAGGCTTGCATAATGTCTGTCTGCGTAGGTGATGAATAGTACAGTCAGAGGCTGCATATGGGGGGAAAATTTGTGGTGATTATGTTTGGCAAGGTTACTCCTGCCCTTAAAAGAAGTTATCAGGAAGAAAATGTCACTGGGAAGTTAAACAAGGCTTTTGCATCCTCAGTCTCCAAAGATATTATGACGAAATGACTCTGAATACTGGAATTATTTTCTCTGAAACCAGGACCTCCTTACTCTGTATCCCTTTTTTCTTTTTCTTCATCTTAAGAATATCATTTTGCAAACCCAAAACTTTTCTTGGAAACACTAATTACATCAAAACTTCAATCAAAAAAAGTTTGTCAGGAGGAAGGCAAAACAGCTGTAAATCACATTCAAACCTTTATGCCCTAAAGTAGGCTTTTGGGCTCTTATTTATAAATGGAAGTATGAAGGAGGTGTGCAACTTAAGGCATTGTGTCTGACAAGTTCATGTATTCCCAAATAGCTTATGTGCATGGAGTCTTTTCATGTTCCAAGTCTGAGCTTTTATGCCAGGTTCCAGAAATGAGTGCCTAAAATTAGGCTTCTCAGTAACTCCTGATTTTCAGAAGTACTGAGAGTACAGCAGCACTCAATGGAGATAAAGGGAAGTGCAAATCTACATCAGTTTTGGAACTCAAGCTGTGACTATTAGAAACAACATATGGCAATAGGAAGCAAATTTGGCTCCTTTAATATCTCTGCCTTTGACCATAACAGGAAGTTTTTAGAGAAATAGTTCTTGTAACTCTAAATGTCAATGGTTGTGTACTCTTCAAGAGTGAATCTATCAGAACCCAGGAAAAAATACTAGTAAAAAAAAAGGGTAATTCCTTTGTTTTAACATTTACTTCTTGAATACATTAGGGAGCATACAGTTGAACAACAGGACAACACATTCTTGCCTCTAATAAAATTAGTATTTTACTTTTACTATTGATTATTCCATTTTTAATTTTCACTTTTTTATGCGTGGTATGAAGGGTCATGCAGAGGAATTTAGCAGGATTATGCATGTACAACTGTACCCATTGATATAACTTTTGGAAGTTATATAAGCTAAATCAGGTTAAAAAAACACTCTTCTTCCAGACTAAATGGGAATTAACATAGGTATAATTACACCAAGATAATTCTGGCAGTGAATTAGTCTTTTAGACCACAGCCCTGAGATCAGTTTCCATCTTATCCCTGTTACAAAGATGTTCTCCAAGTTGTGTTCAGAGAGTGTACCAGACTGGATGCTGCATAAGAGATCAACGCTGCAATGCCTCAATTAACTGTAGTACCAGAATTAAAATAAAAACACCACCATTTAAAGAAAAAAATCACAAGCCTCATGCAGAGGCTTTGCAGACCACACATGGCATGCAGGATGCACTTTGGGCAGCCTCACATTTTAAAGTTCTTGTGGATTACACCTTCCTTCAATGAAACTACATGTGCATGTGTGTTTCAAAGAGCTTGTTATAAAGCAGCAGAACACTTCTAAAGACAGTCTTGGTGATGACATGCTTAACTGCTTTCACATGTTTTGGTGTAGGCTGCCCAAACCATTAGCATGCTCCCTCAGTGGAGCAATGTTGCATGTGTGCCTTATTAGCATGCACACTAATTTACTCTCAACTCTCTTTACTGTCCTGTAAGCTCCCATCCTTCCCTGACCTTTGATCTTTCATCATAAAAGCTTAGGAGCAACCCTTTGGAAAACAAGCTAAATGTATGTTTTTAGCTATTCTGCCTGTTCCAAACACTGGCAGGGCTCTTTCAAAGCCACTGTAGGCTGCAGGTTCCCTCAGCCAGAGCCAGGATCTCTGGCTTGCGCCTGAGTTGCCTGGGATGTTCCCTCTGCTGTGTGGCACTTGGGCTCAGGCTTTGAGCTGTAGGGAAAGATAGGTTTGTTCCTTCAGGTTTGTTCCTTCAGGCTTTTGATTGAGACTTTGAACGGAGGATTTCATTGAATGCTTTGTGTGGCATGGG
The DNA here is from genome assembly GCF_964188355.1 of Buteo buteo. Taxonomy (NCBI): domain Eukaryota; kingdom Metazoa; phylum Chordata; class Aves; order Accipitriformes; family Accipitridae; genus Buteo; species Buteo buteo. The sequence continues at coordinate 36,840,357 of NC_134171.1, read as the reverse complement.
GTGAAGGTCAGCCTAGAAAACAAAACAAAGGCAAGCACCAAGTGGATGCAGAGCACATGCAGATCGGCTGTCACAAAACAACTGTCCTTTTGTTCACTTCTTTCTTCACTGATGCACGCAGCCATTCCCACTTTGCTTATTCCAGCAATCCTGTAGACCCTTCTATTTTCCCAGCCTTCCTACAGCTGGAGGTACTAATTTTATTTCTTACCATTTGGTTATTATTCCTCCTTCCGTTTAGCCCCACTAAGCATTTGGATTCTTTTAACAAGTCTTCTTTCATCATTAACATCACATATGCTGCATTGCCTGCTTTAGGAATCAAACAAAAATCATCTCTTTCCTCACATTTCCTTTTAACCTTTCCTGTGTTTTTTCTTACTTATATTGTTTCTTGGTTTTCTCTCCAATCTTCTGCTGCTGCTAATTCAATCTTTGTAGCCTAGGTTTTTCTTTAAGTAGCCTCTACATCAGCTCCTTAAGACTAAAACTTGTAGCTACGAAACAGGCAGGAGGAACAGCAGAGGTTTCAAAAAATGCTCTTAGGGCTACTTACATCCCCTGTAGGCAGCAGTTCCAGCCTCCCAAATGGGATGGCCAGGTGAGGAGAGGGGTGTGCACCCTCCCCTTCACCATGTGCGATGCAGTGTTTACTGATGATCAGAAATGCTTTTGAAGCAGAGTGCCTTGTCAAGCTCTGACTGTGACAGAGACACTTTATACCCTTCTAAATAGGAGTCGTGTACCCTTGGGCCCATAAGGTCTGGGTGAGTCAAAGTACTGCCTGTGGGGGTAGCTCGTTGAAAGAATACAGCAGTAACTGTAAGCCCTTTTTTCATATGCTGCAGAATAAGGAATGACAACATAATGACAAGATAAGGAATGACTTCTTTTGTTGTTTTAGTGTGTTAAGAAAATATTATCTTGCTATGAAATAAAACATAGTCATTCAGAGCTTGGATTTATACATTCCCTATGCTTTGATCTCAAAATTTTGTTATATGTGATTTTCTTTCTGTGTCCAGTGGTTACTTGCCAAATTTGTTCAAGAAATTATCCCAAATCTCTCCTTTTGCTAGCCTTTTGGTTTAGCTCAATGTAAGTTGAGATCACCATCAGCTCCTGAGATTGTCTCAGGAATCTAGTCTTGATATTCTAGTTTAGGTCTCTCTACTGAGTAAGAGGGCAAAGACACTACTATTTTTATGTTTTTCATCTTTCAGAAAACTGGGTCATAGTGACACTTGGGGAGCACAAGGACTCTTCCGTGCTCTAGTGCTTTGTAAATGCTTGGTGCAAGTCCAAGAGAAAAGTCTTGTTGAGCTCAGTTTAGAATACAGAGGAGAAAAAAAGAATGGCCAGTTCTGGTCCCTGGAAAGGGTTAACAGTGTTCTGTGCAGCAGGGATCAATACCAAATGTTTGGGGTTTAATAGCTATATTAGAAATTTGAAAGATGGAATGGATAATGAAGTGGTAGCCCTATCTGTCAGATCACAGTTGTTCAGGTTCATTAAGACTGCTGAGGAGGACTTCAGAAGGCACTAGCGACAGCTGAGTAAAACAGCTGAGCAATTCTGCAAAGTGGTGACATCAGCAACGTAGTGTAAGGCAATGCAGTGAACTCTGAAAAAGTCGTGCTAAAATATGTTAGGTTCCATACTGGTTTTTAGGAGCATGGTCTGCACATTGCTGGAATCAGCAGTGAATATGCTAGATGAGTGAGGGGCCGGTAATTAAAAGCCTAAACATAAGACTGTAAATTAGGAGATACGCAAGAAGTCACGCAAGAGAACTCTGTCTGTGAAATTGGTAATTTCCTCCTTGTTTTTGATACCGTGTTTGGTTTAATGGCTCCTGTACACGGAGATTTTCAGATTCCTGAATTTTCACTTAAAAGAAAAGAACAGGAGGTAGGGAGGTGTTACGGTTGTAATAGTAGTAAAATGCCTGTTGTAGGTTTTGGTTTACTGCTTCCTGTAATAAAACAAGTGCTCAGTAAAATTAGGAAGCAAAAACCATGTAAAATGGATGGGAGGAAACATTTAATCTAGTGAGTTGTTTAATCCTGGGAACTCCTGGTTTCAGGTACTGTAATTTATTTGGGGAGGTAGGTTTTGATAGCTGCATTTGCTGATAGTCATGCTAATTGGGAGAAAAAATGAAAATCTGCCAGTCCTTGAGGATCTCAAAAGAACTGTTTTTGTCTGGAACAAGGGCATTTCCCTTCAAGGTGCAGTATACATTAGTGGCAATGTGTGCAGTTAGTTTTCTAATGCTTCCGCTAAGATGCTTGGCCAGAATATGAGAGGCGGCAGATTTGGTGAGCTGCTGAACTGTTGTGCCATGGTATTTCCCATGTTCCCATCCTCACAGCTGATCCTCACACAGGGGAGACCAAAGGACAGAATTCAAAGGTGTTTTGAGCCATAGTGGGAAACAGGGGCACTACATCTATCCCATGCAGGTAGAGAGCATAGGGGCAGAATATGCTAGTATAGCTACTTCATGTATTAGGGTGTAAGATATTTTAATTTCATAAGCGTTAAAGTACATCATCTTAAATGTACTCCAGCCATAGTGAAAATTCTGCTTTCCACCACAGGATAAAAAATGACCCAGTAAACTCTCAACTGCTAAGTCTTTGGAGTGTCTAACCCTTTCTTTTTAAAACCACTTTGGCACTATTTTAATTGATTCCATGCCTGGCCTTTTCATCAGTTCTTTCGTAGCCAGGAAAAACTGGGATGTTAAAGGCTGCTGCAGTACCATGGGACTTGTGTTCAGTGTTGCGGGTTCTTATTTTAACCTGGAGTTATCTGCCAGTCATCACTATTTGTTTGAAGAGCTGTAGCCACCGCAGTATCATCTTTGAGATGAAAATCCTTCCATGGTTACAGCAGTCAATATAAATGAGAGAGGGCACACTATGTCGTTGGGTTGTATTGCTAATCATCCCTTCACCTTTCAAGAATTTTAGCTGCTGACTAGACTCTTACTGATCATTTGCTGCAGCATCTCCAGCTGCACTGAAAATGTGTTCTGCCTAAACTGAAGAGGATAGTGAAGAACATGTGGCTAAGACAAGCTTGATTGTTATGTTTCAACAGCCGTGTTCTGTGCTTTCAGGAGCATTTGTAAAGGAATATTTTTCTCTGCCTTTATAAAATTTCCACTCTAAAAGAAAATATCTAGATTTATCATTGGTTGGGTTTTTTTTTCCCTTTTGTTTCTCATGTGCTCGCTCTCTGTTGCCAAATTTCCTCTAGTGTCAGATCTTTTAAATGCTTCTATCTTTCCTTGCATTTACTGTTTGCTGCCAGAAAACTGGCAGGCTTTGTTTTTGAGGGTGTGGGGTGGTGGTGTGGTCGATGACAATATAGCTTTAACATTAATTGAATTAATTTAATAGTAACAGGTTTTTATGCAAAAAAACCCCCAAACCCTCCTCCCCTCCTGTCCCATGGTCCTAGTTACAAAATCTGTTAGAGAATTCTTCTGTGTGGTTTAAAATACCACATACTTTACAGTAAGCTATAATTTAAAGAAGCCTCTTTCAGTAGTCGAATTCTAAAAAGGCAATTGTTTTACCTACTGGACTTTTGAGGGAGAGAGTTTTGTTGGTTACTTTGTTTTTTCCTGTTAAGACTTGGTGGGTTGTATTAGCAAGTGTGGCACAGGGTTATGGCTCTGTTCTGCATTAGGTAACATTTAAAATTGGGGGTTTTTTTTCATTTTAGTTTTTCTGACTCTTTTTAGCACGTGATAAAGTGGAGATGCTTAAAAGATGGATAACAAAGAAGAAGAATTGGATGGTCAAAGATCCTTAATCATATCCACAGAGTGAGCTGTTAAAGTATAATGGGCAAGATCATGGTCTTGGGAGTCAAACCCAGGAATATTTGCTTCAAACTCATTAGCTGCAGGTGGCATAAAAAAGATGTCTGGAACTGGTTGTTCAGTTGTGGGGTGGGAGTGAACCACCAATGTAGTACAGCTGTGAAAAAAGCAAGTTTTGTTCTTATTGTATATAGGGCAGGGTATTTCCACTAAAAGTATGGAAATTTCCATTTCCTTGCACCTGACACAGGTGAGAGGTTAGCTAGAACACTAGAATATGTTGCAGAATTCTGGTTGTTGCTTTTTAGAGAAAAGTTATCTAAGTAGCAGTAAATGTAGAAGTCCTCTAGAAAGATTGAAAGGACAGGAAGGGCAGACCTACGAAAGAACACCTGAGAGTGTGCTTTTTTTGAAGCCAGTGGAATGAGATCTGAAGGAGGGGAGGTGTGTTCTCTGCAAATACATTGGGGTGTAAGCAGTAGGAGGGGAAAAAAAGAATATTTAAGCTCCTCGACAACATTAGCACAAAATAGATGGGCACTACTTGTTGGGATATTGCTGAATTTAATACCCTGATCATGTTCCCTCTTGTGTTTTCTGAAGTCATTTCTTAAAGAACCAGGAGATTTGTTCAGGTAAGCCAAGTGGAACTCACTAGTGTACTGCAAGTAAGTTGTTATTAGTGGAGCATTAATATGTCAAAATTTTTAGTGTGAAGATATTTCCTAAAGAAATATAAGTGTAAGTTTGTATCTTTCTGATGTTCCTTAGTCTGGTTTCTTCTGGGGCTACAAGATTCATGGGTTGTGTTCCCAGTCAGGTATTTGGGTGCTTCCTGCTTTCTGAAGTCGGTTCTTGTAGAAGTAATCATAATGGTAGATGACCATAGTCTCTGCAGCTACAGACTACGAATGCTGAGTGCTGATGGCTGATTTTAGCCTCCAAAATTTGGGATCCACTGAAACTGGTACAGGCTAGTCTGAATTTTCTCATGCTCTTGATAACCTTCTTGGCGTCTTTTGGTGATATTCTTTTTTAACCTTTTTTGTTCTCTGCCCCCCATTTGAGCACATTCCTTTTCTCCTCTTGAGTTTCTCTCTGGTGATGGTGAAAGGGCTGTGGCAAAGGAAAGGAATCCCAGGCCCTGGCTTGGGAGGACTCAAGGGATGTATGCAAGCTAATGTGGAGTTTGACAAAGGAGTCTGTTTTCAACTTGAACACAATGCTTGTGCAAAGGAAGAAAATGTGATCTTTACATTATCTGCTTTCTCAGTGTATGATAGAGATCGGTCTCAGGCTACAGTGTATTCTGTACTGGTCTATTTGGATGCATGTGCATGCATGGAGTTATACAGAGAGAAGTATATGGTGTATTCATGCCATACGCTGTCAATAAGGCAGCTTTGGTTCATTACCAACTTCTGTCATGTGTTGGGAAGGAGATGTAGGATGGAGGAACAGAGTAGCTGCCTTGATTGGGAAGTGCATGTAGTATTTTGGCTAGGCCTTCCTCTTGTGAGGTCACGCTGCAGTAACATCACTGATGATCGCAGCACTAGTTTATCCATCAACTTCCACTCTTCTAAACTTTCTCATTTACATTTTTCCCACTGCTGGTCTCTCCTTTCACTTTAGCTCTCTGCCATGCTTGAGGTATCAGGCACTTCTTGCTGTTCTTAATACTGATTAAAGGGCTGAGTAACGGTGCTGTGAGCTGACGAATTTGAATAAAGGCATGCCTAGGTACATGTGCACATGAGATGTATGTGCACCCTAGGTACACGTGCATGCTCAATGCATTCTAGGTGTCTCTAGGACGTCACACGTGCAAGAGGAATTGTCTCACTCAAAGAACTTGCAGTTGTATTAGTCTGTTCAGAGTGGTCAAGCTGGTCCTGACTATATAATTTGGGTTCAAGCGCTAGAGAAATTTGTTAGAGAGAAAGGGTATTCAGGTTGTGGTATTACTTTTATCTTTCTTCTGCCAGTATTTTAACTTTCGTGATAGTAGCATGACTACTGCTGCAAGAACTTGTGCATGCGTGTCAAGACAGTACTGCACGCACAAGCCCAGCTATTTAGCTTTGCATGAATGTTGTCTGGTGCAAAGGAAAAGCGGATTGGAGCTCTCATTTTTTCTTTCAGTAGGTGCCTGTTGTAATTTGCTTTTAAGCCCACAGAAATTTTTCTTCCTGGAATGAGTTTCGTTGCTGTGAAGTGGGTGTGGGCTTAGCAGACAAACAACCAGAGTTTCTGCAGGATGATCCTAGGGGACCCAAACGTTGCAGATGCCAAGTTGGATTCATTAGAGGCTTTGTGGCTGATCCTGCAGCCCCAGGGAAGGCAAAACTCCTGTAAAGTTGAAGGAAGATTTCCTGGAATGAGGCCTTTCAGGGAACACGGAAATTGATGACTTTATGTGTAGCAAAAGCTGAGCTTTTAATGTTGAGATCTTGGCTACTGTGTAACTACAGGTGTAGCAAAGCACCCAGCTTACCTTAAATTAGCCTGTTTATAATATGGCTTTGCTACATAACAATCACCATAGACCTGTAAACAAAAGTGGTGTTTGTTAGTTGTGTAACCTAGCTATTTACTTGTCCTCTTGAAAGACTTACATAGACCTATTTTAGGCTGCATTTGACTCTTTCTCTGCCGGGGTAGTTGTAAGGCTGGGGCTTGCAGCATAGGGAGGTGGAGACCTTTTTACTTCATTCAGTCCTAAATACCTGCTGTGTTCATTTAGGGGAGAACCTAAGAGAACTGCCTGTTCCAGCACAGCACAGGTGAGCCCTAAAGTGCTGTGTTTCAGGATTTTATGTATTATATGCCTACTGTGCTTCAAACTATTTCAGAGTGCTTAGGAACCTTTAAAGAAGTGCCTCGTGGCTGCACTCCTTTTTTTGTTTATCCTTCCATTTCTGCATATCGGTCTTCTCATTTTGATGACTAGATCACGGCTAGAAATAGTTCCTTTGCAGTAAAGGCAATTTTAAATGTTTTCTTCTCTTAAAAGAAAATCCCCCCCAAACTAAAAATGCTTCTCCAAAACAGCAGCATCTGTCTCTCATCACACACTATTCCTACCTCTTCTTCTGTGTTTTCCTGATGTGTTAGCTTAGCATATCCTCAGCAAGCAAAGGAAAACCTAGCACTGGGAGTGAGATCCTGACACAGTGACCTCGTTCTGAGCATTACCTTCTTTGTCAGTAGCAGCAGAAGCTGAAGCAGCTCCACTGGCTCTCGGCACTTGGAGCAGTTTGACATTTTCTGTCTGGTGTGGTTTCAGGGCTCACTTTGTTGTGAGCCCAAACGGTGAATGGGGTGATGAAAAATGAGCTTGCAAGAACTTGTCCACTGCTTCTAATTTTTTGATAAACAGTTTGTAGCAGCACAACTTTGATCCAGTGTACAGCAGAGCTGTTTGTTATGTGCAGGTCTCCAGCATTCTTCAGGACTGACAAAGGAGAGTAAATCTTTCTTTTTAATCAACAGAGTAAAAACTGGTAAGTGTCATGGTAAATAGTGAATAATTTAAGAAAATATTGCTCTGTGTAAGTGTCTGTGTGCGCACGTGTGTCTGTGCGTTTGTGTATTGGGGGGGTTGTGTATTACAACAGGAAGATACGTTAGGGGTAAATTTTTTTGTCTTGACTAGAGGGTTAAAGCTTTAAGTTGTCTTTGCTAATGCATGTAAATAGCGTTCTTGTCCACTTAATGAGGAGGCTGGCTTGTCATCCTGTACAATGCAGCTGGGCACCATTCCAGAAGCAGAGGCACTTCGTTTCAAAGACAAAGAAGCCAGCGCAGACGTAGGGAGAAACCTGGAACATTGCGCCGTGGATTTTTTCAGAGCGATGACTCATTTCAGTTCACAAAGGATTCTGGGCAGGGTAGTGAGAAGTCAGGCTGGCTGATCCATTCCTATGACTTCACTTTGCAGAGAGCCAGGGAGAAGAGGAGTGACACTGCAGAATCCTGAGGCACTGCAGTGGAGAGGTGCTTTGCAAAGACTGTGAGTGCCTTCGGAACAGGGGGTGGTGTCAGAATGTGATTCCAGCCATTCCGTGGAAATAGGGCAAAAAGAGAGAGATGTTTTCAAAACACTGTGTGGGAGTTATATTTGTAGTCCCTTTTAGATCATTACCTCCGCCTCCTCTGTCATTTCTTAACCATTTATTTCTTGTGCTTATGTGAGAATTGTGTGAAATAGCATTCCTTTAAGTGGACCTGCATAGATATTGCATTATTTTTTATTTTCTGGAAGTCCCGATTTCCAGCTTTAAGAGGTGGGTGTTCAGCATATTACTGCTTAAAAGCATGCTTTGTTTTTCTTCTTTCAGGTCCTGTGGCACTGACCTGTGCTGCAGCCAGCCAGCTTCCACAGTGATATAAAGCCCCAATATGCACATTGTTGTTACATCACAGCTACTCTGGACACTGTAATGGAGCATGGAACCAGACCATAGGGGTTCAGGTAAGTCCCCCTTTTTTAACATATTGTGTGCCAGGAGTACAGACATGGACATTTATTAAAAGATGCATTTGAAAAATATTGTTTGAGAAAACACATTCTAAAGCACACAATATATTAAAAAAACACAGTCCCACCCTCCTCCTTCCCAGGATAAGCAACGCCACCAAAATCTCGTCAACTGAATCCTCTGGGAAAGTTCCATGCTCCAGCAGAAACTTTTTATGGTCATAGTTGTAACATGGGCTGGGATATCACTTTGGATCAGGAGGCAGCTGGCCACAGGACATGAACAAAGAAAAGGAAATTTAAATCACAGGAAATATGCAGGATGAATGCATGTAAGACAAGTCTGCTGACTGTGGGCAATTTAGCACCTGTTTGTGAAAGTTAGTGCCACTTGGTGAACCTGGAGATTGTGATTTTTAACTGCATCTGAACGACTTAAAAGATTGATTTACATGATTAAAGTTAATAACTGGCAAGGAACTAGAACTTTGTTCAGAGGCAAGTGTTTTTCATATGGTTGGTCGTTATTAAGGTTGCTGTGTTTTCTTCAGGCTGGTTAGAATTGGAGTGGTCACATTGCCAGGTCACATTCTTGAAGCATTCATGATCTGTGTCTGCAAGGGAAGGTATGTTTTGGTGTGCATGCATTTCAGATGTGTAGAAGGAGTTTGCTGGTTAGCGAATGTGTGTTATAGCATTTGTTGAGCCTTTGTTTAAGCTGCTTTTAAACAGGAATAAATGGACAAATCTTTAATGTATTTTTTTATATTATTATTGGTCCTTTGATATGTGTAACTGTCTTGTAAACACAACCTGCAGTTTTGTTCATAAAATACTCCAGGAAGTGTGGTTTAAAGGAGGATTTAGCTATGGCTGAGAACAGTGCAAGCAACACACCTTCTAATTGTCTTTATTTCAGATTTTGCTAGTAAAATGTGTTCTTTGCTGTGTTGGTGTGCTAGTACAGATCCAACGTATTTCAGAGTAATCTGGGTATTACCACAGAAATCTACATATTCTTCCTGTTCCCTTCTGTTGTTTAATCAGATGGAACCATAGTCTGGCTTAAAATGGCAATTATGTATCATTGTTGTGAGTTCATGTAAGAAAGGTTTTGTTTGCTACATCTATGTAAGTATTCTATAATTAGAGTGATTCAGCCAGGTTGGGATTTGGGGGAAAAAGGGGTAATGTGCAACCCAGGCCAGATATGTAACTTCTTAAGCCTCTGTTCCTCCTTTAAGTAAATCTGAAGATATGCTTTTTCTAGAAGAGCCCCTTTTTGCCCATTACCTGTAGTTTTGGTTTTAGCTATCTTTTGTTTGAAAAAGACCTTTCCGTAGTTCTTCCCAGACTGAAATCAGAGGTGAATGTTGACCAGAATAGTCTGTTGGCAAGAAAATTTTTGTAGGGGATTTCCATTGCAACCACCACTATAATCATGAGGTGCCATGAGGTTACTGTGCTCTAGTTTGATGTTTTCTGATTAATAATGTAGTTCTGTAAGGAGCAAAAGTAGTGAAGTCAGATTTCCCTTGACAAGTGTTTTTTGACTGGATTGTCTCCTGTCTAGTGGGAGGTGGCTATGCCTGAAGTTCTGTGCAGCTGCAGCATGCATAGCAAACACTCTTTTAGAACCTCTGTTGTCTAGTGAGGCTTGACCACTCTGGCATATGCACATGCACAGACTGTGATTGTGCAAGCCTCATTTCTTGTGGAAACCAGGCTAAAAATAATGTTTAAAGTTTGTCTTGATCCATAGGAAACAAAAGGTTAAAAAGGTGTTGAGAGGCTGGATGGAGAAGAGAAACTGGGCTTTGGCTTCCTGTGTTTTACAGGATGCAGAGTGTAATCAGAGGGTCTCTTCCCCATTTCAGGGAAATGGTGTGTATAAATTCTAATATAGTGTGGCTTTGCACTGTTATTTCCTTAATTTTCCTTCACAGTGGCTGTATTGAAGTGGTTCCATTTATAAGTCAAGAGGTGATTTTTCAAACAGTCTTCATGCAAACTTCATGAGACAGGGAGTTTGACTTCCAGGTCACTTCTTTCCAGCAGCAGAATCACTAATAAAAATTCTGTCATCAGTATGTAGTGGGTAGTTTAATTGGTGAAACGTGGTGCAGAATATAGTCTACCTCATTTTCTCCCAAGATGGTGGTATCCAGACTTCCAGAGAACAGAGACACTAGTTAAGCTGGCACAGGAAAGGTTCTGGCTGGGCTGGGTTCAGGATGTGTGAATTTTCATTGCCAGCTCTGTCACAGACCATCACTTTCTCATCTGTATGTTAAGGATAGTTACCGTTACCCATTTTTTTGGCATGTTTTGAAATCCACTGAAGAAATGTGCTCTGTAAGAGCTAAGTGTTTATTTTATGTGCTACATAATATTTTGTTCTAAGTAACAGTAATTATTTTTTTCCCACAGGGCAGCGCTACAAATCCTCAAGGCATAAATGAGGACAAATCCCATTCATTGTTTGTTATATGCTTAGACATTTTTGAAAATTAAGTGCCACTTAAGAAGTCTAGAAAACTTTTTTTTTCAATTCTGTAGAGAAAAATTTGGAAAGACACTGCAGAAACAGAGCTAAAACTATGTATATAGTATTTAAACAAAACATGCAGTCAGCTGGTGAAAACTGCTTTCTGAGCTCCAGTTTTCATTTAATTGGGAACATAAACATATGAAAGTCAAGGATAGTAATTTGATTTCAAAAGAAAGCTGCTTGAGACAAGCATCAGTCAGAGCTAACAGGAGCCATATGCTAGATGTTTTATGTAAGTGATGTGGTCTTCAAAAGAAAATTGGGAAAAGCATATTTGACTTTTTTTAAGCAGATCTTTCTTAAATAAGTTGTAGTAAACATTCTGTTCAACAGGCTAAGCAGTATTTATGCGCGTAATTGATGTTAATATATTAAATCGTAGATGCAAGATATTTTCTGTTGTTGTGCATCAAAGAAGTTTGTTCACTTAACTATAACCACAGAGTGCTTGTAATTTCCCAGAGCCACAGGATAATTAAGATAAAACTTGGCAAATTAGAGCCTCCCTGAGTGAGGGGGTTTGGGCTTTCTACCGCTAGGTCTGCTGAAAGTTTTACAGATGTGTGCTAGCCTTTTTAAACCAAGAGGCAGTAATTATCTCCAGCAGACAGTTATGGACAGCAAGCTATGGAGGTAATTCTGTGTCTGGTAGTACAACAGAGGTGAAACGAGAGTTCTCTTGTCATAATGAAGAAGGTTGAAAAGCGCTCAGTGGAAAAGAATAAGGCTTAACTAGCAATAGTCCCATACAAAACAGAAAGAAAGGCTCTCACATAAACCAGTATTTGCTGGCCATTTCTATTGCATTTAAAGCCATTCAAGTTATTATTTTATGGACGTTTATAGTTGTCTGTATATTAAATGGTTGTTAAGCTCCCAAATATTTGCAAGCAGGATGTATGTTACTCTGGCATACTAACTATACCATGCTTTGCTAGAGACTGTGTTAACATTAAGGAACTGATACTGAATGTTTTATATTGATGAGTTATGTGAAGTATAGTTAGCATTTCGGTGGAAGCTCTTGGCTTGTTGCTGTTGACAAGAGCCCAACTGGCAGGGTTCAAATGTGCAGACTGAATGTTTTCTGCACACTAACCTAGAAAATCAGTTCCATGCTGGAGGCCTGCTTTGAAAGGGGAGATTGTGCAAAGTGCAAGGTCACTAAAATTCAGGTAAACTTTATTATTTTTTAAGTTGTACTTAGCAGCTTTAAGGTAACAAGTCCTTACTGGGAGTGAGCCCAGACATGGATCTCTGCAGGCTCTTGGCAGTCAGGGAAGACGGATGGGCTGCTCTCCCAGGGGGTGAGCAGAGTAACTGTTTTGAGTTCTTGTCCAAGCATCTCTCTGGGGCAGCTGCAGAGCAAACCTATGTAAATTAGCAGCACTTGCTAGGCTTCACGTATAATGCTACTTGAGTCCCTTTGCCACTTCAGGAAGCTGATTATGGTATTAAGGCCCATTCATTACATCCTAAATGTCATTCTGGTTAGCTGTGAGTGGATCGTTCCAGGTGCAAGGGAAAGGAAGAGGTCTTCCTCCTGCTCTACCATCCTGGTGCCTGCATAGGTGGCAGCGTGAGTGCATGGCTGGGAGTAGGCACAGGGATACTCTCACCATGGTGCTTTGGTTTAAGAAATTGCCAGGTCTTTGATGATCCAGATAAAACAATTCAGGAAGTTCCTGCCCTTCACCTGGATGCCGTTAAAGCTACTCAGAGGGCCCATTTCCATGCCCAGTGAACCTGATAAGGTTAAACCTCAACTGAGGACAGTATATGCCAATCTCTTTGACATTGCACTGAACTGAACTTAGTAGTGCTAACAAGAATACCCAGGACACAGATAATCTCTGTGTGAAAGACAGTAATTTCTTAAATTGCTTAGCTAAATCTGCATAATTCTTACCATAATTCTGATGCTTTTTAGACCTGAAATAATCATTAAAGAAACTGATCCTCTGCACAAAGTGCATGGTGACTGTTGATCAAAGTTGGTAAACTTAAGTGTCTGACTGATTACGAAGTCTATGAGCAAGTTTAAGCTGACAGTAAGTGTAATTATTAGTAAATAGTAATATAATAACTGTGATGTTCTTTATCCATTCTCAAATGTTGACGGGACAAATGGTGTTTGCTCCCAAGTCATATGAAAGCATATCTCTCACGTTTGCCTGTAAGCGGCATATGATCTTCTTGATTGCCATTGTCTGTAAAGCACATGGCAGGAACTTCTCAGGTGTATACAAATAAAAAATGTCCATGAGAGGTTATATTTTAAGGTCATTGTTCTGTGGTCAGATAAGAATGAGGGGGATCTTGGGGTGCACTGTGTTGAAGCTGGAGGAATGCTGCTGTGTTGGGACTGCAGCATTGATCTGGTCAGGCCTGATTAAGCAGAAGCAATCAGGAGACAGTGTAGCACAAATGTGTATGTTAAATCATTGTTGTGTCTTGGATAATGTGTATCACTCTTGTACAACAGATTGTACAGCTGGTCTATTGAAAAATATTGCTCATAAGTCTCACTGAAGCAGTTATGCAATTTGCTGCTCCTACCAATTCTTTTTTTTCCCCCCAAAGTGCTGAGTATAATGCAAGATTAAATGCATTTTGATAATCAGTTTTAGAGACGGCTGTTCCGGTTTAGTAGACGTAATAGGAATATAGAATTAATAGGGCAAATATTAAATCCTCTAAATTGTGGAGGGAAGTGAATTTGAATTAATTTCCAGTAATTTGATTCCTGATTTGATCACAAGATACTGCTTCATGATAGCAGAAATAGGGTGATTTTCTTGAGATTTCAAAGCCATTTAGGTAAACCTTAATCCCTAGCTATTGACTGACCTGTGGCCAAAAAAGGATTTGTAGTCAAGCACCCCTTGTTCTGGCTGTTACTCTTTATTGTTCCTTTTCCACTGGCAAAGGAAATCCTTTAGCCTGCTGCTTCCCTCTATTTGAGGTCATTGGGGAACTGTTAGCACTTCAAGAGGAGGTACAGAGCAGAATCTAAAAGCATTTCTGTATTTATATAAAGTATGTTAAAATGCACATGTATCTGTGTATTTGTGTAGTCATGCTAGTATTATCAAACTGTAATTTCTCTTATAACTTTAATTATGAGGATCTTTCCATGATTTTTTAAGTATGGGTTAATGAATTATTTTTAAAGGCAACATGAGAAAAGTTACAACAAAGTTAATTTTCATGCCATCCTGGAACCATTAAAACCTCTCTTCTAAAAAATACATAGTCTGTACAAAGACATTTGACCTGTAGATCCAGGAGAGATTTATTCAGGGTATCAATCTCAAGGTGTTTCATGCTTTTGTGCCTCTAAAGAGTGTTCTGCGCTTTATCAGCTGAGTGAAAATGTTATTCATTAACTTAGCAACATTGTTTTCTGATCTTTGTTACTCTGAAGAAAAAGCATTCTATCAAGTGGAGGTGGTGGGTGATCCATATCACTAGCCTTTGAAAGGGGAGTGAAATCTCCCTTTTTATGTTCAGAGAAATACATGCAACTATTCTGTTTGTGTCCTACCTAGTAGGATATTCAAGCACGAGGTTTTGCAATCATAAGTGCTAATTTGTTGGCATTTTTCTGAATCTGTCTATTGCACCCTTTGAAAAACTTAATGTCCACTTAGTGTGTATATCCCATTTTCCAAAGTTCACCATGTCTAAGTTTTGAAATAAGCTGTTGGAGGGTTTTCCATTGTAAGATTTTTATCCCCAGCTCAGTACAAAGACTACAGAGCTGTGTGCATCTTCTCCAGTTGTATCTCTACATCCTTGTTCTATGAGCAGATTTTTAAACAAAACACTTCATTACACATCTGTTGTCTTTTTACAGGTGATGTATCACCCATCAGCATGTCTCCCATCAGTCAGTCACAGTTTATTCCACTTGGGGAAATCCTTTGCCTGGCAATCTCAGCAATGAACTCTGCCCGAAAACAAGTCACACAAGAAGCACTAATGGAGCACCTAACAACTTGCTTCCCAGGTAACTGGACGTTAATAAATCATCAGTCAGATGGGCTCATGTCTGTAAAAGGGCAGTTAAAGAATCTCCAATTCCTGCCCAAAAGGTTGCTTATCTTTTTGGCTTCCTTAAAAGACGGAGTTTCAGTGTTTGGTAGTCTGTTTTAATTCACTGTTCTGGATGGGAATATTGATTAATCCTGAGATGCTACCAAAAGTAAAAGGAGGCTTTAGGGTCCTAATCTTATAACCTTTTCTTTATTCTTAAACATATATAGAATTGAGTTGTCTTTGACAGGGCCATTCATGTGAGATGCATTTTGCAGGGTTAATTCCTGACTTTATGTAAATATTTAAAATTACTTGAGGTACTAAATAGCAAACTGTGTTGGCTTGTTTTCTTCTGTTCAGACTGGTATCAGAATAAGCTTGTTCATGATTTTTCTCACAAAATAACCTTCTTTATCATCATAGTCAAAAGAGCTTAGGACTTTAGTAGTTAGAGAGAACAAAGCATGTGTCATAGCCAGAGCACACTTATTCCACCTTGTGGCTTTCAACCAGTTGTAAGCTAACTCACAAGAGCTCTGTTGACATCATTCAGTCAGTTCAAGTGGCATTGTCCAGTCTCCATAAAGATAACCTCATGGAGGTCTCTGTGTAGAGCATTCTCTCTTAAAGAACATGTTTCCCACATACTGCAAGTCTTTCTCCACCTAGGACAGGCTCTCAAAACTGGTGTGGCATGATGCAAGTAATAGAGTCTAATGACAATGATGTGCCTGCTCCATGGAGAGGTTATATTTAAACTGAAAAGACGTTGTCAGCCTGGTTTCCAGGGGTTTTCAGTTTTCAGAGCCTTCTTGGACACAGTTCTGGCTTTTGCTTCTGTACTGCCCTTGCTTGAAAAATCTTAATTTTTTTTTTTTTTTTAATACTTGACAGCTCTCTCCATAACTAAAAGGTTTGGAGAGCCATAGATATACTTGCTGTGTTCATAAACGCTGGTGTACTGTTCAGAAGATATTCTTGGCAGCATTTGATAATATTTATTAAATGGTAAAATTAAAATGTCTTGGATTAAAGATACTGTAACATCAAAAAAAGGAAACCTATATTAGGAATGTACTCTTGAATATGCTGCTTCCCTACTGACAGTCTGTATCTGGAGTTGGTGAATCATGCAAAATGCATCTTGTAGAGACATCTAAAAGCATGGTGTAAAAGCGTTGGACAGAGATTTACTGCTCAAGAGGGCACAACTTTTTCACTTGTGCTTTGTATGATCCTGGGCAAGATGTTTAACTGTTCTGTGCCTGAGTTTAGAATTCTCTAAACTAGTTGAGAAACTTCTCTACTGTACCTCTGTTACAGCTGTAAAAGGCAGCTAATTAAAAATGCTTCAGTAGGAGAACTACTGAGGCATCTGTCTCATCTAGGCAGCCTAACCATAGCCATGTTTTGATGTCTTTCATTTTTTTTTGCTTACATTTCAGAGCAAGAGTTACTTAAATCCTTGAAGGTTATATGGCTTTTGCTGTAAATGGTACTAAGTTTTGAGATTTTAAAATATAATACTGGATTGAGATCTGTGTTTGGAATGAACAATTCTGTCTGACATTTAATAATTGCACTTCGGAAAAAAATACTGCAAGTATCTTTTGTAAATATTGGCTTTCTGTCCCAATTTGTGGTTTTGTTTATCAGTGGTTTTTTTCAGTATGCTTGGCTTATTTTGAAAATAGTGGTAGAAGTTGTGAGGGATAGAATGCAAAAAAGACAAAGTTCACAATTGTAATTACAGTTTAATTAGTTTTGATGATTTTTTTTTTCCCAAGTTGTGTTTTCTATACAGGTATGTACTAGAAAAGTTCCACAGATTGCAAGTATTTTTCCAATGATTCTATCAATATTTTTATATAAACATTATTGCATGGTGGAAATGATAATTTATTGGTGACATCCCTTGGGTTTTCTGGGAATATGATTATCGGTTGACTTGGTGTGTTGTGCTATTCTTGCTAGACAGAACCATACATCAAAAATAATTCAACAGGCTGGATTATTTTGTAGACTCTGCTCAAAAGAAGCCTGAGGCAAGTTAGCACACAGTCTCTTGTTACCTCTTTTTTTTCCGGTAGCCATGAACATGGGCATTTCTCAAGTCTGAGATTAAAAAAAGAAGAGCCTTGTCTTTCCTATCTCACTTCCCAAAATGTAAAGAAAATTATTTGGAAAACAAACAAACAAAACAATCCACCTTTTGTTGTCCATTTTTTCCCCTCTGTAGAGAAATGCCTTTCTCTCCCAGCCATGACATGTTTAACATAGCAAACATATATGTTCTCTCAGTGTATGAGGATTATAAAAAAATTTTGTCTTTTCCAATAAGCAGAACCTCTTCTTGTGCTAAGTGATATTTTTCACTTGTCTGCCCAAACTCTCTCATAAATCAGCCATGGCTTTTTGAGCCCTTGTATTCACTGTGGCTACTTCAAAATACTTGATATCCTCCCATATTATGATAGTTTATTTTTCCTGATTAGGTGCTGATGCTCTGAGAGAGAGGAGAGCATTACCACTGTAGATGTATCTGTTATTGTCACATAACCTCTCTGTATCTCACCCTGTAGCAGCACTTGTCTGCCTGTGTTGTTTGTGTTTTAATGAACAGATGCTTCACTGCGTTTCATGGCATGTATGAATTTCCTAAGACCCCAGATGCTATTCTCAAACTGTCTAAGAATAATAAACCTCTTTCCTCAGTGCAGGATCTTACACTAGCAGTCTAGCCTTCTAGTTTGCTGAGCCATTGTGCAGGCATAAATCTGGGCCATGGCTCTATCTGAAATAAGGTATGCTAATTATTTATAACATCACATAGCAACCACTCCACATCCTTAACTAGTATTTCATGAGCCAATCAGAGTATTTCTTTTATCCCTTGTTAAGCCTTAGCATCAGCTCAGGAGAAAATCATTTTAGCAGATTTAACACCATTTAAATACTACTTCAGATGTATTTTTCATGAATTTATTTTATTGAAAAAGTTTGTAATGACAATGCACATCTTATTTGTGGCTTTTTTTATTTGTTAGGTTTTTAAAAAAGCAAGAGGGCTCCTACTGCACGTGCTCCCATTATTCTAACTTAGAATTAAACAATGAGATGTTTGTACAGCCCTACTTTATAATTTATTGACCATGGTTTAAATCCTGTACATTAAATGTAAATCTTTGAAATCCAGTATAAGGAGCTAAGAATGTAACCTCTGTTCCTCTGGCAGCCAGACCCTCTTATCTGTATGAACCTGGCTAAAGAAAACATCAAGCCTGAGTCTATGCTGCCTTTAGTAAGGGTTTTTTTTTTTCTTTTTTCTTTTTTTTTTTCCCTTCCAATTTTGTCCATGTGTTTATTAAAATCATTTTAAGGTGTTCAAAATTTCAGTGTAGAAAATACGTGTGTATTGGACTAGGATCCTTTTGAAGTGAACAGTTTTCTGAAAGCTGGCAAATTCCTGTGACATACACCTTCATAACTGTTCACTCTTTAAATATATGAAATGTATATGTAGCACTTAAAATAAGTGTCTTACATTAACAGAGTTCACTCTAGGTCAGTGTTCTTTGTGAGCAGCAAACAAGACATAATCTTCTGTCTGGAAGCTCAGTGGATGGCATAGTAGACTCTCCTGAGATGCAGAAAATGTACATGTCTGATGATTCAGTGTCCAGACAGTTTCTGCTTTTGAATTATTAAACCACTACATAATCTTAAATAACACCACTGCTGTCATGCAATATTTTATATGCTAGAGTCTCTAAACTACTGGGTTTTTTCCTGTTGTTCCTATTTAATGGAGAAAGGGAGACCATAAGGAGACTTCAGAATGCAGTGGGGTAGGTTAGATAGAGACATGATGTGGGCAGGTTGCTGTAAAGAGAAAAGTCTTGAGAAAGCCAGGAAATCTGTATTTAAAATAGCAACAATGGGAGCCAGAGTAGTGTCAATTCTCCTGTCCACTGTGCAGGAAAGCCTAAGTTGAGTTTGGGTCTGTTTCTGCTTTTGTAAGTGCCTGAAAGAGATCTGAACAAAACCTGTAGCTACCATTAGCTGGCAATGCTGAGCTCCAAAGATCTGCATCTACCATCATCACTTGTGGCTTAGTGAACTACAGGGATGTACTGTATGCTGGGAGTGATAAAAGTGATAGTCTCCAACTCCAGAGAGAAGGCCGACACAATTAACTTTACAGCATCATTGACTGCCCAGGCATGCTTTTTTTTTTTCTTGGTGTTTATCTGCACAGTCTCTATTCACAGGGCTTAGTCAGTTAATGTAACTACTGTGCATCCAGTGTTTAGAGACTCATTTACCCAACACATTGTACTCATTATGGTTTACTGGGTGAAAAATACATATTATTATTTTTACCATGTATTTGCAGTGCATTTTTGCCTAAGTTAGTGTAAAACATCAGAAGATCCATTTCAGTCTCATTCCCTAACTTTTCTGTAAACTCCCAGGAGAATGTTTTCCTCTCTTTTATTTTTGTTCTGATGTTTTTGAAACAGTATGTTAAAAAAAGTAAAATAAGTAAAATAAGAATGAAGAACCAAGTTCTCATAGACAAAGGTAGGTATGTGTTGAGGTATTTACGTGTAAGCTCCTGGAAAATGTAGTGGATCGGTCAGGTTGTTTATGTAGAGGCAGGAAGGGAGATTGGCTGCTGCACAGCACGTGCATCTCAGTTGGACCGGGATTGGACCCTGCAGTGCATTTTCAGCACAGGATGGAGAAGCACATGAGCTTGAGTTTGGGGTCATCCACTTCTTGTGGTGATGCAAGACATAATGTAGAAGGGGTGGTGTTACATAGCAGCTCCACCACAGGATAGAAGAGGTTAGATGATGACTGCTGGTTATGGGAATTGAAATCACTCTTTGTGTTCCTGTGCTTTTCTGAAAGCTCATGCAGAGGGCAGCCTGCTCTCCAATTGCCACTGCCTCACGATCCAGAGGAAGCTCAGCATTTTGTTTACTTCAGTCCAGAGAGATTCAGGACTCTGGGCTAGGGAGGGGTAGTCCTTTTTTCCCCTGGCTCTCTGGATTTCAGCTTTTCCCATCTGTTGCTATTTCTGGCATGTTTGCTCATCCAGCAATTCTGGGGGTCTTTGCTACTCTCTCTAGAATTATCACATAAATTGTGGACACCCACATGAAAAGGGGAGAAAATGCACGTTCCTGATTCTCAATTTCATTTGCGTATTCTTTCCAATTTTCAGTCTCATTTATTCTCTCAAATTATATCCTTTCTGTACCTCTTTTAATTCCTGTGCCTGGATTGGCCCCAATCTTTCAGCTCTGTGGACTGTGCATGAAATATATTTACTGCCCCCATGTACTTCTCCCTGGCACCTTGTCTGTTGTAACTGCTTTCACTCATGTGTCCATGTTATTCCTAACACTTTGCTGTTTCCATTGTAAGATTTTTAGTTACAGATATTACTGGATGTGAGCAGTATGGTCATGTCTCTAAATTCAAACAACATTCAAAACCAGACATAAGAATACTTACTATGTTGCCTGCAACCCAGTAGCAAGGAAGAGGGTGAGTTAAGGAATTAGTACAACTTCTCTATTTCTTGTCGCTAATCTTTTGACGGGGTGTTGGTCATAGTGCCAGAGCCCTTGCTGTCATCCTCATGTTTGCTAATATAAGGAGATCAGTGAGCTTGCATGCTCCAGCCTTTGACGTGTCGGAGAAGAGTTGGTGACCAGACACTATGTGCTACTGAAGATACTTTGTCTGGGGCAGGTACACCTGGTTGAGATTTTTCCTTGAAGTATTTTTGTAAAAATCATATACTTTGTTGAAATGTTTTTGCATGTATAATTCAGTGGAATTTCTGTTCTTGAAGATAGTCAGAGTTTGACTTGACAAGGCCCTGGCCAACCTGATCTTAGTTGGCCTGGCTATGAGTAGGGGTGTTGACCAGATGACTTCATGAGGTCCCTTCCAACCTAAGTTACTCTCTGATTCTACTTTTTTATTCCTAAATTAGTTTTGTTGAAAAGAAAACTAAGACCCAGAGTAAATAATATTAACTTTTTTTAGTCTAAAATAGACCATCCAAACTTTTGAAGAAGATTTCTCTAGTTCTATAAATGTAAACCAGGTTGGTACCCAGCATTAAGTTAAAATTAAAATGCATTTTAGTTCAACAAAATGTATTGATTGAAGATAGCGCTTTCCACTGAAAATTTTGAAGGATTTTTATTTCTTACTCAGCCTGAACAGATTTTTTTTTTTTTTTTTAAACTAGCTCGTGAACTAAATCTCTTGTTTCCTGAGCTCTAGATGGAACTTATTCCTATGCACAGCATGCTAACTTGGTATTTTATCTAATAAAGTATTGAAGACTTGGTTCTGCACCACTGAACCCAGCAGGAGTACTGGTAGTGGGAGGGACCAGGCTCACAATGCCAAGTCTACCATGTGGCTAACGTTGCATTGATGCAGGGTTGTCATACTTGTCCCTCTCTCAGTATGTGATGTATGCCCTTGGGTAGCGTCCCTCACATCTCACATGAAAGGCAGGGAACTCTGAGAAGAAAATTTTTAGGAGCTAAATCTGTAACTTCCGGCAAAGTGGAAAAGTCTGTTTGGTTAAGATGAACTGTATCATTGGCGTGTCTTTTTTGGAGCAACTGATGTAGTTGAAACATTTCAATGGGAGAGCAAGTCAGTTCAGTCAAGTTTGTGATAAAGGGGCAGTTTGGGGGAATGCTTTTTCTTTGGTGTAGTATTCTTCTGTGGAAAAACAACTTAGGCATACAAAATAACAAATAACCACTGTTTTATACGTGACTGGGCATTATAATAAATAGTTCTGGTGAATTGGGATATAAATATTTAGTTGGAAGAAGGATAAAAGTGAAATGTTTCCCCTGACACCCTTTGATTTCCAGTGATTCCATCTTGTAGGTTAAGGTCGCCTGCGCAATGGAAGTGACTAGAAGTTCTCTCTCTCTCTTTTTTTTTTTTTTTAACACTCCATTAATGGCCTCCTTTCTATTTAATTAATAATTGATATGTCTGAAGTGTAGGAGATAAGTGGAAAAACAAACAGACAAGAGAATGCCTAACAAAGTGCTTTACTGGATTTGTTTGTTCAGCATATTCCAGCTTGCACATTGGAAAAAATAGCTTTTTGCTGGGGAGGGGGGAGCCGGAGTCCTGCATGGTTTTATGCACTCCCTGATATGTGTTTACTGTCATTTCTAGGAGTTCCAACACCCAGTCCAGAAATCCTTCGACATACCTTGAATATGCTTGTACGGGAGAGGAAAATATACCCAACTCCGGATGGTTATTTCATTGTAACCCCACAGACTTACTTTATAACACCATCTCTCATAAGAACTAACAGTAAATGGTACCATTTGGATGAGAGGATACCTGACAGGTCTCAATGTACCTCTCCACAACAAGGAACTATAACTCCCTCCACCTCGGGATGCGTCAGGGACCGAACACTACCCAAAAACCACTGCGACTCCTGCCATTGTTGCAGAGAAGACATGCACAGCATGCATGCATCTACCCTACAGAGGAAATCAGCAAAAGACTGTAAAGACTCATACTGTCCTCCTTCATTATGTCAGGTCCCACCTACTGAGAAAAGTAAAAGTACTGTCAATTTTTCTTACAAAGCAGAGACACTCACAAAGCCTAAGGATGTAGAAAAGCAGTCTAAGAAATTTGGACTGAAACTGTTCCGGTTAAGTTTTAAGAAGGACAAGACAAAACAGTTGGCAAATTTCTCTGCCCAGTTTCCTCCAGAGGAGTGGCCTCTAAGGGACGAGGACACCCCTACCACTATACCTAGGGAGGTAGAAATGGAGATTATTAGGCGCATTAACCCAGACTTGACTGTGGAAAATGTCATGAGGCACACTGCACTAATGAAGAAACTTGAAGAAGAAAAAGCTCAGCGCAGCAAAGCAGGATCTTCAGCTCACCACAGTGGACGAAGTAAAAAGAGCAGGAATCACAGAAAGTCTCATGGGAAATCAAGGTCACACAGCAAGACTCGGGTATCCAAAGGAGACCCATCAGATGGCTCTCATTTGGATATACCTGCTGAAAGGGAGTATGAGTTCTATGATCCCTTGACTCGATCCCCACGGGAAGGCTGTTTTATAATAGAACACAAGGGAGATAATTTTATAATGCACAGCAATCCTAACATGATTGAATCTCACTTTCCCATGACACCAGAGTGGGACGTGTCTGGTGAGCTGGCCAAAAGAAGAACTGAAATGCCTTTCCCTGAGCCTTCCAGGGGAAGCTCCCACTCCAAGGTCCATCGGAGCCACAGCCATACACAGGATAGAAGATCAAGGAATGAGCGGTCCAGTAAGGCTAAAGAAAGGTCTAGATCTATGGATAACTCCAAGGGACCTCTGGGCTCAGCTACCTTAGGCACACCTGAAGATATAGGTGAAGGCTGTAGCCCAGATGACCAAACAACTAGCCAAACTTACATTGACGATAGTACCTTAAGGCCATCTCAGTCGCTCAGTCATCAAAGGGCTCTGATTTCATCTGCAAGCTACAAAGAGACTTGCATCCCTGAAATGGCTAGTGGCAGTGTAGAAACCCCCAGTTCTTGTAGCCTGTTGGAACAAAGCAAGCCTACAGAGAATTTGCCATCATATAGCGAGCTCAACTCCTGCACAACAAAATCTGCAGTCGATGACTATTTTCAGTGCAACACATCCAGTGAGACTGTGCTTACTGCTCCATCACCACTGGGAAAGAATAAAGAGGATCATGATACCCTGACAGGGACAGATGGGCTCAAAAAAATGACTCCTGCAGAAAGACAGTCTCAACATATTGCTAGGGAGCCTGGGGTGCACAAAGAGGAGTCCCCAAAGGGCCCAAGCAGTGGTTCAGCAGTTGCTGGCCAAACTCCAGAGGTTATTGCAAATGGGCGGCTGGTTCAACACCATAGTGCTGAATCAAGCAGCCTTGATAAAAGGAAAGAAATATTTAGCAAGGATACGCTCTTTAAACCTCTGCACAACACTCTTTCTGTGAATAGTTATCATAAGTCTAGCGCACCCCTGCTAAAGCCCCATCAAAAGACCCCCTCTGACACATTGCCAGTCAGATGTGAGAAACTTGAACAAGCGATAGTAACCTCAGTCACACAAGTCATGCCCGTTTCACAGAGACAGCAAGAGACAACTGGGAACCAGGAGGCCTCCTTTGACTACTACAACGTATCTGATGACGATGACTCAGAGGAAGGAACCAACAAAAATGCTGAGGAAGAGAAGAACAGGGATGATGTTGGTACAATGCAGTGGCTCCTAGAGAGAGAAAAGGAGAGGGATCTGCAGCGAAAGTTTGAGAAAAATCTTACTCTTCTCACCCCAAAGGAAACAGAAAATAGCAACAACCAGAGAGCCACCCACTCAGCCCGCCTGGACAGCATGGACAGCAGCAGCATTACTGTGGACAGCGGGTTCAACTCTCCACGGTAGGACTGTCACATTCATTGCAGCTTTACAGACTAGAAAGTTCCATTTATAGTTATATGTGTGTGTGGTATTGGTGACATAATGTAGGATTATGTTAAACAATTTCACACGTTTTCAGACAGTGTTTTCTACAGCTCTGGAATCTGCTATTCATAAGTGCGGGTTTCCCACCATACCATAAGCAACCAATGACCATTTGAGGCATTGACTCTGTATTAGTTTGTTTGCTCTTTGCTGAAAACCTCCCTGTATCTTTTTTTTTCCTGTATTAAACTTGTGTTTGCATTTAGAATAGGAGGGATGAGCTCCTGCATACTCCCCCCCCTCCTTCCCTTTCCCTCTAAGATACCATCAACAAGACTAATCGGAAGACTAGACGTGACTAGGTGGCATAATCTTTGGCTCAGACAAAAAAAAACAAAACATGATGATTGTTTTGGGTTTGGGCTTTTTTGTTTGTTTCCTTCAAAAATTTTGGAAGTGTATCTATCACCATTCCAGACTGGTGAGACTGGAACAGCTGCTCCCCCCACAAGGCTGAAAGTGCTCAGGATATTTGAACATCAAAGGTGACCCAGCGCTGCATCAGCAGAGAGAGAGGTGCCTTGCCTAAGATACTTGGGAAGAGAGTCCAGACATTTGTGTGTGGTAGTGCTGGTTAGTCATTATCTCAGACATCATGGAAGTCGCAGTGTGCTAGGAGTCTTACAGGCATAGGGAAGAGAGAGTTGCTGGTGTGTTCCCTGTCCCGGAGATTTCACAAGCTCATTTCCAGGCTAAGAATCCTTCACTTGAGCCTTCTTCCTCCTCTCTCTGACCTTTGAAAGTCCTAGGTCTGTGCTGGAATGGAGCCTGACTGGTTTTGTTTGCCCTGGATAGCAACCCATCAGAGTTCAGAACAGTGACTCCAAGAACACAGAAATAATTTACAGTAGTAGTTCTTCTATAGTGTGTTACTTAAGCCTAAATTATTTATTGCCTGTGGTTAAAAATAAAACCTCGGAGACTGGATTTGTATTAGGTGAAAGAAAATGTTTTGGGGTTGTTTTTTGGGGTTTGGGGTTTTTTTTCGGTGAGGTTTTTTTCACTGTAAAAGGTGTTCTTATTCCTCAGAATTACATATTTTTTTAAAGCAAAGGCTCTCAGAAATGCATGTGGAAGATTTCCTGCTTCTACACAGGACTAAATTTCATTTTCAGTTTAAGTCATGTCACTCTGAAATAAATTCCTTTGGATTTGATGGCTATTCCCGCTTGATGTTAATGTCAAGGCAGCAATTATTGGGCCTGCTACAGCATGCAGTGGTTATCAAACTAGAGCAGGCTTTTAACATATGTATAATTTTTCTGAGTAAAAAATTTGAAAAATAATTGGAGTAAATTGTACCACTTACGCTGAGTCCAGCTTAAAAAAGAAACTTAAGGTTTTGAAATTGTTCTTGTTATTGATTGTTCTGCAGATGCTTGGCATCTTTCTTACATACAACTGTTCTATGAGGGTATTTGCACTGTTCTTTTTTAAATGTAATCTCTTCTTTTAGTTGAGTTGCTATACTTGCAGTCAGTTTTGGGGGGGGGGGCGTATATGGTGGTGTTTGCTTCTTACTCAGCCTGTCTCACTCCGCAGAGTGCATTTCACCTCCAGGATTGGATGTCAACTGGATAAAAGTCAGTTCTTAGACTACTATTTTGCTAGCTGTATGCTAGCTGAGTATCATGCTTGTGTTTCTGGTTAATGCAAAGGGAGACATTTCCTTCCCTAATTATTTACACAAAAGCTAAAATTTCTGTTGATGCTAATCTTAAACTTAGCTAGCAAGAGAACAGAACGTGGCGAGCATACTGGATTTAGTGCTGCTATACCACTTTCTTTAGATCAAAAGGGAAACAGATAAGCAGCTTTTAATAATGGTTGTGTTCCACACATCCCTTTTTTAAATTTTATTTTACTGTTTACTTATTAACAATGTCTTTTTTTTGCAAGGCCACATAAAATAAGCTGCTTTTTAAAAAAAAAAAAAAAAGGCAACGTTCTGTAGGGTTTTCTTGTGTATTTGTTTTGTAAGACCAGTGTATAGTTTGGATATTTCAAAGGGTTTTTCATGAGCTTTGCATTAAGGTGATTAAATTGGATGATTTTGCTGAATTTTGGTCACTCCTTGGTATAAGTATAAATATAAATTGAGCTGTGAGTGAATTCAGCCCTTTGGCTATAATTACCATGCTGTCACTACTTTCCTACCTCATAGCAAAAAATGTACTTCACAGCCCTTTTCCAGGAAATACAAAAAAGCCATCCAGCATCCATCTGATAAGATTCACCTAGATCTGACAGTGTCCATTAGCAGATGCCTAGGGAAGAGTACAAGAACAGGATGTGCATGTAGTGATACTCCTCAGGTATACTCTTCTAGTCTCCACTGATGTTGTAACTCGCGAATTCCTGAGGTGTAGTAGTATCTTTTCATTTAAACTGAAGTGTGCAATGTTGCCTGGGGAATCAAAATTACCAATTCCACACTGTGAAAGAAAAAGTATATTTTTAAAGTGTGACAAATAGAAAAAAGGGGCATTTAAAAAAAACCAGGATGTAGTTAAAGAGATTTGCAATGGTCATTTGACTTGAAAAGTATTTTGTGTGAGAAATTTGTGAACACATCGTCATTGGAAAAACAGCCTCACAGTATTTTGTTCATTGCTTTTATGCAAGTTGTATATAGTAAACGTTAGCTGTCAATATTAGCTTTATTCCTTTATTTTTAGAGCTTATATAATACTGCTGCTCTTTTGTCACCTAAAGAAAAAGCTAATTTGGGCATTACTCTGCATGCAGAATTCTCACTGCAGTCTTTGTGTATACATGCTGTAATGGTCAGTTTGTAATATCAGAATTGAAAATGTTTGAAGATCTGGAATTGGTGGTCCCATAAAGAATGATATAATACTGAATGATCTCTGAAAAACAAAGGTTGCATCTATTTTCATTAAAAAGCAGAGAGAGAGGAATCAAAACATGAGCAACAGAAGTGCACCATACATCATTCCAGCTCACAGAGATCTCTTACTATGCGTGTCACCCATCATAGCTGTTTGGAACTACTGACAATAAGGCGATAATTGGCAGAAGATGATCAGAACCATTTTGATCAATTTAAAAGATCTATGGGAGTTTTCATAAAACTTCACTTATATTCCAGATTCAGTCAGTTTAAGATGATTTAAATCTGCCCTACAACTAAACAAGGTGTTTCTTCCTTCCTCTGTGCCATGCACTGACACATTTCTCCCCTGCCACATCCACAGCTGTGCATTCCTACTCTTCCCCTGATGCTAGCACTAATATTTTTTTTTTTTTTCCTTAGGGCTAGTATTTAACTGCGAGCAGTCCCTGATCTGGCTGGCTGCAAGGCTCAGCATCAGGGAAGCAGCAGGAACATGTGGCAGGGTCAGGTCCACACAAGGCAGGCCAGAGCTGCCCCTTTCAGTAGCAGGTAAATTTAGGTTGACTTTAAACTGACTATGAAACTCTGTCATTAGTATCTTTGTTTCTAGTGCTTACTTAACAAACCCATTCAGTCCTCTAAATGTACTCTGTAAACATCTCCATAGCAAGTGGTGGTGCCATTTTATAAAGAAGTAGGGATATAGGTGAAGGACACATAACCAGGGGCCACATGGCTATTTGAAAACCAAATCTCTTTCTGCACAGGAACACATTATTTGGAGATCAAAAATTATTAAAAGCAGAAAGAGAACAAGAGTAGTAGTAGTGGTAGAACTAGCCTTAGCATATCTTGGCTGAGTTTCTTAAAAGCTGTAGACTAAAATACGGGCTCCTCTGCATTCATAATAAGATGTATCATTAAAAAGCTTAGTCTTTAAAAGTGCCAAGTGTCCTGTCACTCCCATGGATACATGATATATTAGAACTAAAGGAACGTTGTCCATTTTATGAATGAAATAGCAGCACTAGTTGTTGTTTAGGGCATGACACAGACCAGGCAGTTAAGATTTCTCAGCATCTTGTAAGTTCCAGTTGTCTCAGCTGCACAGCAAAGTTGAAGTGTTCTGTTTAGAAGCATTGTGGGTTTAACATAAAATAGCGTTTTTAGTTAATATTTTTTGTACAAAGACATAGATAGAAGAGGACACAACAGAGGAAGCTGTGTTACACAATTGCTCTCCTAGCTCTGCCTAGTCACATAACTGATTTGATGAAGTTACTTCGTGCAAAAATGCACCATTCAGGAAAGAAAATTAATATGTTCCATGTGCAAGATGGAAGCTATTTCCTTGGGTGAAAAATCCAGATGCTTGATACTGGTTCAGCTTACAGTTTGTGTGATGGCTTCAGCTCTGCTTAGTGCTATACCTGTGTTACAGTATGATGACTGCTGAGTACCTCTGGAACCCGTTTTGGAGGAACATATGTGTACTATCAAAATGAGAGGTTCATTGATGTGACATTACATACAAACACAGGAAGCCTGTTATAAAACACTCTATTCTCCTTTCCTGTCTGGTCGATAAATATATAGGCATGTCATATATGAGTGTGTATATATATTTCTTTTCCGTTCTAGTACTCGTGAGAGCCTGGCATCCAACACTTCAAGTATTGTTGAAAGCAACAGACGTCAGAACCCCGCTCTGAGCCCTGCACATGGTGGCGCAGGCCCAACATTCAACTTCCGAGCCACTGCAGACCCACCAACAAGTGAAGCTGAGAAACTGCAGAAACCTGCTAACTGCCTGCAAGCTTCTGTCACTAGTGTCTGATGGTCATCCTGCCTCAGATCTTCTGTCTCATCCTATACAGCAAAGTTTACGACACTGGGACTGATGTTTACATCTTCGGGGAAAAATTAAAAAAGCATCTCAACCACAGTTTTAGTGTTTACTTAAACTGTGCTGCTATGTAGACTAGGGGCAACAAAGAAATCTTTATTTCAAGGTATTGCTTTTCACATTTGCGGCTCTGTAGCAACAGAATAGCAGTAGGGATAATATGTACACTTTTTGCTTCACTTAATTGTAACTGAGCACATATATGAAAGTCTAGACACTGTAAGTGTAATCTGCATTTTCAATGTCCATGCAGTTGCCAACTTCATTTAAAAAAAATGCCACAGATGTGTGATGCCCCTGGTCAGAGGCTAAACTCTGCTGCAGAGTTGATCATTTTTTACTTCAAAAACTGAGCCACTGCTGAAAGTAACCAGCCAGGATCACCATGAGGAAAAACAATGCCAAACATGACAAGTGATGACCTCAGCTCTATCTGTGAATTATTAATACTAATCAGTCATTTTCACTGTGCGTTTTTGTGACACAATTTTGCAAATACCGGTTTAAGCGAGTAAAAAGAGGTTTGGGTTTTGGTTTGGTTTGATTTTTTCTAAGTATGGAGGGTGGGAAGGGAGGTGGTGGCTTCTTTTGTGTTTCAAAAGTATAAGAGATGTTTACTTACTGAGACTTGCTACTTGACCTTCCGTAGTCACAAATGAGGAGGTGGGCCTTTGCATAGAGGGGGGAGTGGGGAGGGAAGGGAAAGTTATAACTGTCATGGAGCCACAACGTGGAGTGACACAAAAGAGAACAAATGTCTTCAGTATAAATCAAGTATTTAAAAAAGATAATCTAATTCTTGGGTCACTTCTGGTATTGCAACTTGCCATTAATATAAGAATCAGGATAACTAATTTCTTGGAACAAAAATATTCTTTATGATATAAATGACAAGTATGGCCTGAAGAATTGATTTCTTTCTAGTGGAAGGACATAAATCTATTTTATGTAGCTTATTAAATAGAGTGCCTAAATTAGGCTATTAAAAATAGCATACATTGTAGTGATTATCAGAGAACAAAATTTAGAGAATTATAAACTTCTGGCCTTTTTATTCAGTGGATGTTATTTGCAATTTAGCATTTTATGGACATGTCTAGTTTCTAGAAATTAAATGTGTCCACATGGTTGGCAGTAGAAATCTGAATTCTGTAGGTATGGTATATCCTAATTGCTCTCCCCTAAACTGTTACTCCAAAGTAATTAGTACCATGCTGATTACTGCAGAGTAATTTCTAAGGGTAGTTAAACTCCAAGAGTAATTTTTAGGTATAGGGTCACATTCTGCTCTGTTACTCATGCAACCTGGTAGTGCAACAAACTGACTTCAAATTTAACTTTTTTTTTTTTTTTTTTATCAGAACAGATGAATTGGTGGAAGAATAACAAAGACACTAAAATGTTCAACAGCCCAAATTGTTGCATAGAAAAGGGACATTTACATTTTCTAGCTCTTGTAGTACACAGGTATGAAACCCAACTGTACATATTAAAAACCAGTATTTTCATCAGGTTCTGGTGACATGTATTACTCTGTACACAAAGTCATTTGAGCTTCACTCATATTCTCTATTGTCATCAGAAGTCTTTACTGAAGATTCAGCCTTATGTTATGCAGTTGGATATAGTTCATTTACTTATAAAATGGCTTTCTAACTCTGGACACGATAAGTTTCAAGTTCTGTCAAGAACACCCAGTCAATGCACAGGTCTGTTTTCCTTGGTTTCAGTGTATAATTTCCATTTCATAGGAGCAATAAGACCTTTCAGTGCACATAAAGGAAATTATTGTGCTTTTGGTTGGTTATTGAAGTCACTTGGCCTTTAGCCTTCTGCCTTATCATACCTTCCAAGATGTGCTCTAATTACCATATAATGCTTTGCATGACGCATCTTATTATTCAGTATGTAACTCCAGCCGTACTTATTCCATGCGAACTGTAGAGTCAGAGTTTTTGTGGGGAATTGTCATATACTATGCAGTGGCTGACTGTGATTTTGTTTCTGAGATGAGCTCTGACATCAGTAGTATGTATCAATTCAGTAAATAAAAATGTCGAAACGATAAAAAAATTTACAGTGATGATCTGAAGTACTAACGGCAGTATTAAAATGTGAACAGCAAAAACAAATTTCACCTTTGGGGGAAATGTTTGTTTGTCATAAACTAATCAGAATTTACGCAGGCAGCTGGTTGTACCGAAGACATAATTCCAACAAAATATGATAGTACATACCTATAAACTGTATAGTATGTTATTTCCTAAAGTTCCCAGAGACCAGCAGACAACCTAAATGTCATATTAATGTTGACATGGCATTGTACCAATACTAATGTGACTCTTGGAATATGGAATGTAAACAGAAGTTTCAAATAGAAACGTTCTAATCTTGAATTTTTTTTTTTTTCCTTTTAAAATCAACAATGGAATATAAGGAAATTCCATCTTGAGGTTCTGGTAACAAAACCGCAAGAGTGGAGCTTGAGTGCTTTATGTCACCCTGATCCTTTGATGAAATCATAGCCTTGTATTACATGGTTGCTTATCTATCATTCTTCTAATGTATCAATTTAAAGGTTTACAGAGTTAGATTAGGTTGAATCTGTGTTGTGTTCAACTGTAAAGGGTCAACACAAATCTGTCGGCATTTTGCACACTTAATATGTATTATTATAATACAACATGTTACTTTTATGGTAATTTTTTTTACACATATAACTACCTCCATGAATTTGATGAAATGCAGCAACATGAAAAGTGTATTGTACAAAGCAAGGTTAAAAACTTTGAAGCATTAGGTCATGGCGTTCTCTTGTGTGTCAATGCTTGCGTATGAAATCATCATGTTTCCATTGCCACAATTTCCTTGTACAATATTAAAAATCTGGCTTTCAGATGAGTCACTTAGAGTTTGACAAGGCTGCATAATTGGGATAAAAGTGAAAGGGAGGCTGAAACCTTCCATCCTCTCCCCAGTTACTGCTAAAATTTCTGCCTGGTAGAACTTGAAAATGTATTTGTAATTTAGCAAATTAGGAACATCTACAGTCTGTGAAATATGATTGACAGTTTGGGGTTTAACAGAAGACACTCTGGGTATTTTCTTGGCAGCCTTCAAATACTTTGGGCCCTATTCTGCCTCCGTCTTTGTCAACATATCAGGTCGTGGTTTCTCTGAACTCACAAGGGTGTTAAAACAGCTCTTCCTTTAATGATAAGCACTCTGTTCTCTAGATTGTGTGCGACTGAAACGCTTGCTCCTATAGAAATTACCAACAGCCTTTAATTGACTTTGCTGGGAGCAGTATTAGGTTCCCTACTTGAGGTATGTGCCTATTGTTCAAAGAACGTGGGCGAGTTTCCAAGAAAAATGAAGCTGGCTTTTGAAAAGTAGCCAGCTGCAACAAGCCACCTTTCAAGAGGGAAGAACGAAAGATTTTTCCAAAAACCAAAGGAAGAAAGTGACAGTTGAACTTAAGCAGATCACATTTATATACAAATCCCGATTTATGAACACCTCTTTCAGCAAACCTAGTACCGTTATCCTGATGCAAATTAAAATACAATCATCAGTTGAGCTAATTTTGCTATTTTAAGTATTTCAGTTAAAAATTACAAGAAATCATTAGCCATTTGACTTCTTGCACCACTGTAAAACGTCCGTTGCACACAAAACAATGTTCACTCAACTTTAAAAAGTAAAATGTATTGGAAAACAAATATTTTAATGAAAACCATGGCCTAAGTGCTTGCCAGCAGTAGTCGTTTTTAGAAAAGAGAACAAGCAAACCAGTATTCAGAGGCCATCATAAACACAGATAATACTTTGCACTTAAATCATGCCTTTTCGCCTGAGGGCCTCAAAGCACTTAACGTGGTACCAGCTAAGCCTCGCGAGCCTGTGAGGTAGGCAGAGTTCACTGACCCTACTTTATGTCCAGGCGCATTGGAAAAAACAAAGGCTAGGAGTCTGCAGAGTAATTTATTAACCAGTTGCTTTCTTGAAGTTATTGGAATACATTTAATAGTTAACCAAAGTGTTTCATGTTTATACTCTGAAGTTACTCTTTTGATGCATTCAGTTTGTTTAAGCAAGAGAGAAACTAATTTGCAGTCCTGCAGAGGCTCTTGGATTAGCAGTGCCAAAACCAACCAAGTTTTCAGTCGTATGAGTACTGCCAGCGGTGGTTTTAGAAACAGTTATTTTAATTAAAAATTTGTTTTTCAAATACATTTTGCAGAGTTTTTCCCAACACAATTGTTCAAATTGTGTGTGCTGAGAAGGCAAATAGCACTCCTAATCTGGTGTCACACCCACAGTTTACAATTCTCTTTGCTCTTCTGAAGAAAACTGTACAGTATTAGAGAGAAAAGTTCTATTTTTTACGAAATTCTTTAAAAAAAAAGAAGGTATATATCTAAACCGTTCCCCCCATCATAAGTAAAGTGCATCATTACTGCATGAGAAGCATGCAGTGGACCCACCAAAAGCCACGCTGGTGCTAGAAGAAAACGGGACTATCACGTTTCTTTTATAGCGGCGCTCTAAATGTTGGTTTCAGTTATGCGGGCGTAAATCTGGTGTGACTCCCCTGATCTCCCGCGGATCTGACGGAGATGGGAATGGGTCGTTAACTCCATTGAAGCTCAGTTCTGAGCTGAGGGTTTCCGTGTTCCTCCCCCCGCCCCGAGACACTAAATGCACAGAAGGAGCAGAAGGCCACACGCACGCACCTGGCTGTGGAAGGGCAGCCTGGGTTGAATCCCTGGTGAAATGCACAGCTGCCCAGCCAGGATGCTGCGACAGCCACCACGCGTTTCCCACCTCGGAAGGGCGGTCTTCCGTGCGGTACGCTGCCCTCGTCTTGTATAGCGGTTAGAGCCACCCAAAGGATACCCACCCAGAAGTATGAAAGGGCCCTTGGAGTAATTGGCACAGATGTTACTTTTATATGTGGAGGAGACTTAAGTTTAAAGGGATCATAATTCTGCAGGTAATTTTCTGTGAGTGACTGAATGTGGCTGTTGCATTAGGTTTAAATGAGTTAATAAATGCAAGTGGGACTTACTGTATGTTAGAAGGGAGTTTTGCAGCCAAGACTGCCTTGTATAAATGTGTTTGCACTGAAAAAAAAATTAAAAAATTACTTGGTCTCTGGTTGCTGTAAAGGTCATCCAAGATGGATGTTCTGTTTATATTGTATAGTATTTCATATGAAATAATTGCAGTTCATGAAATGTCTTCCCTAACGTTACTGATTTATAACAGCACATTTGTAACATGGTTTTTATTGTGTCAGTGTACCATATTGTAAATGATGATTACTTGTCATGCTTAGTATAATAATTTAAAGGAAAAAAAAGGACAGGGATTTTTGTAAGTCTATATTTGAAAGTCCCTCCATATGGTAATATTGTGTTCATGTTGTTTATGTAGTGTTGTGTGAAATATCCATTTTGGATTGTGTTACTTTTTAAGATATTAAATAACATTTGGTTATATGTTTTAAGTGGATTCTTTGCACCCATCAGTGCATAACAAACCAGAAATCTCAGAAAAACAAGGATCATAACAACTTGCTGTGCTTCTGTATGCTTCATAAAAGGTCTCTGAGCCATTCTAGTAAGAGCGCAAGGGAGAAAATTCACCAATTTTGAAACATCCTGGTTTGGACTGGACAGGAAGGTGATGGGTGCAGGGGGAAGCGTGATTCCCACTGAATGCATAAGTGCCCAGCTGAGATGCACCTGAGCTCCAGGAAATTAGAAGTTCGTTAGGGCATCCTGATGCCAAGAGCAACAGGTGTCAGGTCCCTCTTTTCCTCTCCCCTCCATCCTCACGAGCCAAAGGAAGACCTGGTGCACACACCCAAGAGAAAGGGCTCTAGCAAGGAGTTTTTGTCACATTCTTCAAAAAATTACTAGGGGTTTTTTTCCACACTGTGACAGCAGCTGATTGGAAAGGCCCAAGTGGACAATGTAACATGCAGGTGCCATTTCCTGCCCTCTTACCACCACCTGGAAGAAGGTTTTGAGGAGGTTTAGGCTTCAGGAGCTTTGCCAGAGTTTTGCCTTGAGAACTGCTGTTTGCCAAGGTCGTCTATGGGTATTTACAAGATAAAAAACAAAGCAGCATCTATTGGAAGTAGGTGCTGTCATAAGCACCTTGGCTTGTTACCTGCTAGTGGCACATGCTACTACCATGCTATTTGTAGTCTTTGCTGGTTCCCCTTCATCCATCTCCTCCCTTTGTAATCCATCTCCTTGAAATTGTGAATTTTGAATTATAGGGGGCATAAAAAGCCAAAGCCAGGCAGCATTTGGTTAGGGCTTTATGCCAGCACTGACCTAGTGCCTTGCACAAGCAAAGCTAATTTTGGGTGGTGGTCAGAATCAGACTTTCAAGGCCTTTTCAGTATTGCTGGAGAAGTTTGCAAGCACTGTTTCCCCCTCACAGAAAGCTTTGTTTCTGTTTCTGTCCTGATGGTGGGCTCATATTTTAGGTGATAGATTTTAGGCTGATAATTATCTAGAAAGAAACTACTGTTGTCCAAATGCATCACACCTTGCACTTTAAAACTTGCTTAGAAACATGGCTTGAATTCTCTGTATACTTATTCTGCTGACAGGTAAACTGAATATCTTAAGGAAGTGACGTCTTGATGAAATGTGGCATATAACATACTTAAAACGTTTAGGGCCACTGCTTGGCTGAAGAACTATTCTCTTGCTGTTGGATCGTGCCTTTCTGCTGAGAGCACTGAGTCAAAACAGCAGATTTCCATGTCTCTCTATCTACAGATACCTTACATCGATAAGATAACATTTTTGAAAGTTCTCCTTCCTCCAGACTTTCCCTCCATCAGCCTCTCAGCTGTTTCTTTAGAGTATGGTTTTTGCCTCCCAACTTACAATGTCCTTCTTCCATTTTATCTTTTTTTCCATGTCTCAGAATCCCCTCCTCTTCTGCTCCATTTTGACATTTACTCTCCTTCAGGTTGGGGTTTTTTCCACACATTACTTGACATGAGATGTCCTCTGCTCCTTTTCTCACCCTCCCCTCTCAAAATATCATTGTAATCCTATAGTGTCTTTTCCTCACTTTTCCATTACTTTTTCACTCTCCCTGCTCATCAGAAAGACCTTGGAGAAGAAAAGGTGGTCAGCTGCTTCAGGATAGGCACTCCTGTCAGCACTTCCCTTCAAGCCATGCTGTTGCAGGTTTGTGATTTTAAAAAAGTTTAGGAGTGTAAATATGCCCCTGCTTTTAGTCCCTTCTGTTCTCTTCCTCCTTTTGATTGCTGCTCCTTTTGTTGACTATGTGCTTTTCTGCCCAGCATCTCTGTGCTTTGAGGGCTCAAAGAGGAGACCCCAAACCCTGAATAGCACTAGAACAACAGGGCACGTTTGTCTTCCTCGGGGCACCAAGCAAGGCCCCAGGTAAGTGCTTAGAAAAGCAATTCTAAAGATATCCAGCTGTGTTTCTTAGAACATCTATGAGGGGAATGGCCTCATCTTGCTAGCCTTTCCTAAACTGTACGGAGGGAGCCCACTGGTCCAGCACCCATTCACCGCAGCTGGTATGTGCAAGGAGAAGGGTTTTGTAGCAGAGTCAAAGATGCTGGGACTTCGATAGCCACCAGTGGTTTTGTGTTGAGATGGCTGAGCTTGCATTTGTAAGCAAGTTCCTTCTATGCCTGTAGGTCCTCGTGTTTAACAAAGTATTTTTAGCCCAACTGTCACAGAAGTGATGAATGGGGACTGGGAACGGGAAATCCCAAGTACTATTTTTTTACATCTTTTATCTCTCATCCTAATAAGCACAGAAAACCTAACCCTATGCTGCCAGCTATTTGAAAATAAGCAAACACAGTAAATAAATCTACCAGCATGTCTGCGCGTACACTAAAATAGTTATGTACCCTATTTGCTTGCTTGCTTTTTTAGGGAAACCTGGAGCCTTTTGGTTTGAGTTCTTTCTCTCTCTCTCCTCTTGTCCCTCTGCTTGTCACTGGTAAAATTGGACTGGTTGTCTAGCAAGTGCCAAAGAGAGTCAGTCTGGCAGGAAGCTGCAAAAGTAGCAGCTTCCAATGCATTCAGGCTTTGCACCAGTAGTGGGAAAATAAGCAGGAGCCAGCGGCCTCTCCCATGTGTGTAGGCTTTCCTTGTGCAGAAGACAAAGGGCACACCAGCACTGGCGCTTCAGCTCTGACTGTGCTCTGGCAAGGGCTCTCCTGGTTGCCCACGCTCACCGTGCTGCAGCTCCTATTGCAGCGCGGTCTCGGTGCAGGAGGGCTGCACCGCTTGGTGATGAAACTTCTGCACCAGAGGATGCGCATCAGGAGCACAGCCACAGCACTGCAGCTCTTTTGGGTCCCGTTGGCTGGGTTTTTTGAAAATAAGGCCCTAGGCAATTAATTTTGCAGGGCCGCTTGTGTGCTGAAGGGATTTGAATGCGAACCATGTCCCATGTACCTGGAGCCGGCCATCGCTACGTAGCTGTGGTCTCCACCACGTGCACACCACTACCCATGTACCACTGCCAGGAGCAGCCGTCACGGTTGCAAACTTGAGGCCGCAGGAGCGCAAACCTCGGAGCTGGGTGTGCCTTGGGGTTGTGGGCAGTGACCGGGACAGGGACAGCAGAGAGGGGCATTTGCCTTTCTGGCTATGGCAGATGAACGCTGCCCCTGCCGCCGTGGCGAGGCCCCCTCCTCCCTCTGCACTGCTGCTCCTGGCGGCCGGTCGTCCAGCCCACCCCAGCTGCCTTGAACCAAACCCCAGCCTCGGCTCCCTCCCAGGCCCTTGCTGCCGCTCGCCCCAGCACGGGGAGGCCATGGGGAGAGGGGCTCTTCTCTGTCCAGTTTAGTGCTTGCCTCTGGCTCAG
This sequence comes from Buteo buteo, assembly GCF_964188355.1. Classification (NCBI taxonomy): domain Eukaryota; kingdom Metazoa; phylum Chordata; class Aves; order Accipitriformes; family Accipitridae; genus Buteo; species Buteo buteo. The sequence continues at coordinate 36,802,205 of NC_134171.1, read as the reverse complement.
GCCCCAAGTGAACCTGCCAGAGAAGTCCTGTTTAGCATCCAGCTGCCGCAGTTTAACATGCTTCTGCTGGACACAAGCTGGTGATGATTTTCAGGTGCTTGTAACCAGGCCAGCTGTAACCCTCACCTGAGGCATGGCCCTGGCAGAGCTTCTCAGTAAAACGGTAACCACTTTTTTTTTTTCCTTTTTTTTAAACCTAGACAATGCAGTATATTTTTTTTCTTTTCTTCTAAAGGAGTGCTGAGGCACCTTCCCTGAAACTTCCCAGGAAATTTTGGGTTGAAGCAGAGGTCTCACTGTCAGCCTGATGCAGAAGCATCAGTCAGGGGAGGCACCTGAGGAGGAGAGGGGCAGGGGACGATTTGTCCATCGTGGTGCAAGTGCACGAGGCCACTCCGGTGCCCAGCCTGAGGAACAGAGCCCACAGAGGGACCCCAGTCAGAGCCCAGGCCGCCTGCCTTGTCCCACAAAGGGGAAGGACACGGCCAGCCCACACAGTAGAAGAGGAAACCCAAAAAGCTCCCCAGGTCTGTTGTTGCTCTGCCGTCCCTTGGCTCCTGCGCCCAGCAGGCTGGCAGCCCCCTGGGAGCCCTCCCCAGCAGCACAGGCAGTACTAGCGTCCCATCTTCTCCTCCCCACTTACTTCTGAAGAACGTAATTTTATCTTCCAACCATAGTGTTTTATTTGTAAGTAGTCACCAGTGGACCCTGGAGATTTATTATTCATTCACAATGAAGAAACTCAAGAGTCCTCAGGCCTAAGGCAGCCAATATATTTATTGTTCCTCCTTAAAGGTAGACCCTTCACCTGTTATGGTTTTATTATTACCTATAACCCAGTACGGAGAGATGGTATTTCTCATGCTTCGCTGTTAGACAGCAGATAACAGTTTCACTAAATCACAGTTTGTACAGAAAAAAACCAAAATGAGTAACCGACTTATTTTTGAAGACAGAAGTAAAACAAACAAACAAAAAATCCCAGAAAACTAAAGCCTTACAGAATGACAAACAGTTTTGAAAAGCTCTTTCACTACATTTAAAACGTTCGCCTAGAGACGAGTGGACTTTCCTTGAACCAGAAACTAATAAAAGACTATTGCCTTTAAATATTTAGACCATTGCAGATTTCAGAACTGTTTGTCTTTCTAAAAATGAGCTGCTTGGGATGTTGCTGAAGAGGGAGCTGCATTTTTGACACCAGATTAGTAGCAGGGCTAACTAATCATCAGGTCCAGCCAGTCAAGACCACCAGCTTCAGTCTCAAGACAGAGCAGACTGAGCTAGTCCCCCATGTCAGGCTAAAAAGGAAGACTGTTGGCATTTATTTTTTTATAAAAAAGAAGAAAATAATCGCTGGACTATATTGACATGTAGTGTGTGAATTTTGTGTCTCATGACTGCTGCCTTGTGCCATGGATAATGCAGGCAGTGGTGCAACCCTGGTGTTGGTCTCCATGAACAGACGGGTCAGCAGGTGACCAGCTTCTGCCCAGATTTCTTCCAGACTGGGGCCTCTGCAATTTGAGGGGAAGAGAAGGAGGGTGGATGCTTTTCCCCAGAAGGAGAATGAGGGAATCGGAGTATCACGTCTTAAAAACTTGAGAGATTTCACTAAAACAAAGAGGAAAACTTGAAAAGAGGGCAGAGGAACATGAGAGTGTACTTCAGTAGCAGGGGAGTCACTGTTGGGACCGGCTGTTTGAGAACATGTCCATGGTTGTGCTGTAAGGATGGGGTGTCCCTGCACGATGCCCAGCTGGGAGCTGGGACGCAGCGCAGCCGCTGAGAGCAGCCGGGGCTGGCTCCCCCGGAGGTGCACCCTTCACAGGCGGAGTGGGATCCTGGAAGAAGCCCTGTGGGAAAGGATGGAGAGGGATTCCGGCAGCGCCTGCCTGGCAGCGCTGCCATGGGTGCTCCTCTTGTCTGCTGCCCAAGCGCAATGGCCCTCCTTATTCCTGGTTAACTCCTGACCTGAAGAACAACTTGCTGTCCTTCAACCTTTAGGTAGGAACTAGGCATAGCTTGCAAAACCGGCAAGGTACTTGGCGCTCTTGGCAGTATTCCCCTCTGCTCAGACAGCCTTCTAAAACACAAATCATAATTGCTTGTCTCAAGCCATCAGCCTTCCCCCTCCCTGTGTGCACAGGAGGTTTCTGCTTGTGAAGGTTTTGCTCACCCTCAAGGCTCCCACATTCATCTTGGAATCAAACCTTCTCCCTTCTTTCCCTCCATTCCTATCATACGTGCAGTAGCTTGCTGTTTGTTCCTTTGCAAAGGCTGCAGAGCGCCTCCAAGCTTAGTTTGCGTCCAAAAAACCATCTCCTCTCTCCAGCAGGAGAAGGTCCGTGATGCATCCCAGATGTTTGCACGTGGCAGCAGCCTCCAGACACAACAGATGACGGTAGGGAGATGGATACGCAACAAGCAATTGCTTCTCCTTGTGCCCCTTCTCAGAGGCAGGGAAGTTTTGGCACTGACTCTATTTACCACACTGGTCTATGAAACCTTTTGAACGTCACTCGGAGGTGTCTCTGTTTCTAGCTGTGGTTGTCATGGGGAACTGGAAGGGGGATGCAGAACAGTTTCAGATCATTATATAAGATTCATCTTGTATCTTCTCTGTGGTTACCTACTGCCAGCTCCAAATTAGCCCATTCCCGTCCCTTCAAACAGAAGAAAAGTGCTGGCTAAAACCGTCTCTGCCCTGCAGCTGCTGTTCATGTGCTCAGTACGGCCTTGGGCTGCATTCAGAGCTCTCTCTGGTTGCCTCCTTTTTCCCACCCCTGCAGGATTTTTGGCAAGGACTGCTTTTTGGGGCCGGGTTTGTTACCGGCCAGCTGGGGCCCTCTTCCCTGGCCGAGGCCCTGGATGCCGAGCTCATTATAAGAGAAATTATTCAGTCTTAAGATGCGGTTTTTTATATGAAAGCTGTTCAGCCAAACAGAGTCTCTGTGCTGCAAAGACTACCTATGCCCAAGTGTAGAGGCACTGTGAATGGCTATTTCCCACAGTGAAGCTGCCCACCTGCTTTATTATTTGGCATGCTGGCTAGGATGGCACTGCTAGGGCTGTCACTACCCACGCTGGTGACAAACAGCAAGGCTAGTGGGGGGGTGAACACAGAAAGAGAACTCCTTTTACATAGAAAATATCCCATGCTTCATCAACACCGTGCTGGAAATAGGGCCATCGAAAATAAGATTTTTTTTTCAGGAAAAAAGTGGCTTAAATACTCAGCTTCACAGAGACAGGCAAGGGGCTGAGCGGCTCTTCACTAGAGATTTTTTTCTTTTTATTTAGAGGTTGAAACGGGTAAAGACCTTGCCCACTCTACCATGCTATCAGCAGCCTCAAATGAAACACTGTTGTGCTCAGCTTCCCAGAAGGATTATTGTATGCCAAAGCTTAATGTTAGCAGAAGCAATCCTTTCCTAGGGACAAGGGGAGAGAAAAACTGAACAAGTAATTTATAGCGATCTGTATCGACAGCTTTTTCTGAGAAATAGTCCAGTCCATATAATTCAGAGCGGGAAAGAGAATTGTATCAACAAATTACTTCAGAAGAACAGACTTTGATGAGGCAAATGGGACCAGTCCCCCAGCCTGCACTTCAGTAGAAAGTAATTTCTACAAAATGCTGTCCCAGTGATACCTCACACCAGCTGGATGTGTGGAGAGGGGCAGGGTAGGAGTAAATGTGGGAGGAACAGCATGGAGAAATTGTGATGACAATCATGGTGGCATCCTTTTCCAAATGGGATGAGGAGCTCTGGCTTGTACTGATTCATAGTTTGTTTTCATGGCACTATTTATAAATCTGCTAACACTTCCTAAATGGTAACCCTAATGGCAAATTACAAATTCTTCATAATTTGACATGTATCTGAATTATTATATGTGTTTTTAATGGGAAAAATAACCATTTGCTTGACTGATTCAGAACAGCAAACACTGGAGACGGTGAACTGATTGGGAATGATGAAGCACCGTATGCCAAACCTGGCTGGATATTGCCTATTGGATTGGAGCAGACCTGGCTCTCATTGGAGCTGATTTGGGAAAATCCACCCTTGACCTCAGCCCCTTGCCTTTTCCATCACGGGGTACCGCAGGCATTTTCAGAGGTGCCCAGGCCACCGGCTTCAGACATCTCCAAACGCAGCTCTCCCCCAGGCACCAGGGGAAGCTGTGGGATGTGTGGGACAGCAGCTTCTGCAGTTTGTGGGGTCCTTTGGTGGGGGCTTTGTTCGGAGCCTGTCAGTGGCAGGCACAGGGCAGCTCTCCAGGGCAGCAGGGACACGTGGCTGTCACAGCTTTGCCTATCCCACACGATGAGACGCTTCACCCACCATGGAGCAACCCCTTTTGGAGAGCAAGCCCCGTTTCATCCACCTCAGCTCCTACACCATTAATTCCTCCATCCTCCTCCTTTGAATTAATTTCTTAAGCTGCTCTAGCTGTCACATCTGCACATGTACCAGCTGGTTTCCCATTTTTAATTGCCCTCAGAGGGCTTCTTCAAGAGCCACACCTGCTTTTGTATGGGCCTTAATTTGTCACTGTCCAAACTGGAGCAGCAAGCATTTAAAATTCAGCTTCTATGACTGTGTTGTATTTCTTCAAATGCGTGATTAATTGCTGAGCCTTTACAGGCTGCATTCAGCTATTTCTGCATAAAACAGAGTCTGTCTTTTGCTGGAAAGCTCACCACATCATGGTTATTAAATATCTTCTTGTCAGTGGGACTTGCGTCTGTTCATCCCATTTGTCTTGCAGAAGGAGGCTGTATGAAATGCAAAGAAAGCTTGGGGCTCTCTCAAGTTTATTCTGTTTAGAGGGAAAAAAACCCCAGTTATTTTCCTTTATCAGAACTATTCTTATAAGGAAACATGTGAGATTAGGGCAGGAGGGGATGTTCAAGGTCATGCCATCCAGCCCCTGCAGCAGTGGAAGCAAGCAGGTTGTATAATCCAGCTCATAAATTGCTTGAACTCCACCTTAAAAAATATTAAGCTTTTTTTTTTTTTTTTTGTCCTCCTTCACAGCTGCTATGGGAAGGCTGCTTTAAAACCTTATTTTTAAGCCCAAGTGATTTCCTTATTATGTCCATGCTCGGCAAAGCCCTCCATGGCTGGGCAAGGGTGCTTTCCCTCTCTTACAGCATCTTCTCGGCCGAGATGTGTGCAAGGTGTGGGATGTGGCCAGCTGGGGTTACCCCTGTCCCACCCGACATGGGTTACCCATCTCCCACCCCTCGGATCCTCGGGCACAATCAGTGAGCTGCAAGCTGAATACCGTGGTGCTATCTACTCTGGCAAACACAGAAACAAAGGCTTGCCCCAGAAGCCCCACCAATATGGGGAAGATACGGAAGGAACAGCAAGGCATAGAGAGATTTACAGATAGATGGATGAATGGATGGATACATAGGCAGGCAAATATGCACCTTTGAAAGATTAGTTTTGAATTTGCCAGAGCCCCCTTCTGCCCAGGGATCATGTAGAGGGTGGGAGGCTCTTCAGAAACCAGAAGCAGGCCCCTCCTGAGTCACTTTGTATGGCCATGGCCTGCAGGGGCAAAACTAACCTGAACAGGGGAGCACAAAAGAGTGATTGCCAATGCGCTGGTTGGTTTAGTACCGTAGGATGAGCAGCACATTTGACCACTGAAGAAATGCTAAAACTGCCTGTTATGGACAGGTGGCTCAGTTATATACATTTACATGGCACGGAGGCAGCCCAGTGCGAGCGGCAGGTTGGCCGGGCGTTCAGTGGGGATTGTGGCTGATCCCCTGCAAGCCCTCCCTGCGCTCCGCAGCCTTCGCAAAAGCCGGTGCCACCTAGGCCTCCCTTTTTCTATCCGGCAGGGAAGCAACGCCAGTGTCTCCAGCCAATTTTGAGGGTTACTTAATATTCACCATGCGATATATCTAAGTGCTGAGTAATGTTTTAACGTATTATTAATTTCTCGAGAACAACAGAAGGCTGCTAGAGAGCTGTCAGTGCCCACTCCCGCAATCACAGAAAATTGGTCACGCAGGAGATGCCCACGCGGTCCCGGCAGAGGATGCTGACGTTTGGGGGCTGGCTGCCCACGACCCCTCGGCGCAGGACACAGGGGCAGCTCCTGTGCACACGCCGGTGCCCCTTGCTCTGCAAGGCTGCTACAAGCCTGATATTAAAAGGCCTCGTTCGCCGCTGCTGAGGGGGGAACAAAACGAGCTCCCCAGAGCTCAGCTAAGCCCTGATCCGTGCTGGCGCGGGCACTACGTCTCCCCTGCCTCAGCCCACTCGCCTCAGCCCTCCTCGCTGTTTTCTTGCTGTCTTTTATTGCTCTAATCAGATCCCTCCTGATCAGCACTGCTGGGACTGCCTGACCAGAGGGTGCCACGTTTAACCTCCAGTGAAGCTGCGAGTGAGAACGAGCAATGGAGCAAGGAGCTGCGTCGCTCATCCCTGCCGCCCTCTTTTGCACACCGATTTTGTTTCCCGCTAGCGGGATCAGGCTTTAATAACAACCAAAGCAGCTCCAGAGGCAGCCCAAGTCCTCTGTATTTGGAAGTGTATCCAGCTGATTCCTGCCAAGGATCATTAAGGGCCATGTAAAGACCCCGGTCTCTCTGAGGCCACCCTCCATCTTCCTACCGAAATTAGGGCAGAAGCAGGCAGGAGGCTCGCTCAGGAAACTACGCAGAGGCAGCAGGTGTGGGGGGGTCGGTACTGCGGGAGGAGGAATCAGCCATAGAGGAAAGGAAAGAGAATTAGAGGGCAGAAAGAAAAAAGCTGCGATGAGAAACACAGGATGAAAGGAAAGTCCCAATTCTTACTTCGCTCGCTACAACCCTCCTGCCTAAAATGTACTGCTTTCTCCCGCCCCACCCCAGCCCTGCCTACTTAAATCACCCCATTTTTTAATTTTTTTTTTTTTTTTCCCCAGGAAGGCTGCGTTTTCCTCCCTTCCTCTCCTCCGAAGGGGAGGGTGGTCGCGGGGCTCCCCCAGCCCCGCCGCCCCCGGAGCCTGTGCCGCGCAGGACGGCCGGCAGGGGGCGCTGCCGGGACGGGCACGGGCCCGGGGGTCCCCGCCGACACCCCCCCCGTAAACGGGGGCTCCTCGCTCCACTCCTGCCCCGGCAAACCCAGCCGCCGTTTAGGAAGCTGCTCCCTTTGCTGCCGCCGCCGCCTTGCTGGCTGTCGACACGAAAAAAAGGGGCAAACAAGGCCATAAAAGCCACTTCCAGGTCCCGTAGGGCCTTTTCCCTCACGAGGGCCGGGCGGTCTCCCCCCTCTCCTCAGCGCCCCCCCCCCCCCCCCCCGCCCGCAGAGAAAATACTGTTATCTCGGTGCTGCTGCTGGTCGACGCCTTCCACCCCGCAGCGGGAGCTTATCTGCAGGCCCGGTGGGGGAGGCCCCCCCAGCCCGCCGGGAAACGGGTAGGAGCCGCGGGAAGGGGCGGCCTTGCCGCCGGTGTGGTGGGGTGGCTCCCAGGCCCCGCACCGGCCGGGGCAGCCATCCCACAGACGCCGGGCAGGGCGAGGGAGAGACCAGGGCAGGTCTGCTGGCAGCTCGCGGTGACTTTTTCTGATGAAACTGGGCCGGTAGAGCGGAAACGGTGTGACTGACACCGACCTGCCAGATCTGGGGTAACGTTTACACCAGTTGGCAAGTCCATGGCCACTTCCGTATAATTCGGATTTCATCAGAATAATCTATACAGCTGTAAACATCTGGGCGAAGCTTGAGAATTACAGTGCCCTGAAGAACAGAACTGAAATGCTGACATTTTTGAGCACTCCACAATAACCTTCCCTTAACATGAATGTATTTCAGTACCTACACAAAAAGCATTATTCCACGTCGGTGAAAGTTGTCTTTCAAAACAGCTGTTAAAGACTCATTATACTAAAATGGAGGATTTCAAACTTCTCCCTTCATTGGGCTGTGTTTTCTTAAAAAAATTCCCATTGGATTTGCAGCTGCCTGCCCTCTCTGCTGCATCCTTACAGGGAAAAGGAGGAGGGGGAAATGTTACCTGGAGCTTTTCCAATGCCTTTCACTTCCCAGTGCCCAGAGCTCCTTCGGTCTGCATCTCCCCCTGAGGTGTGGAGTTTAACCTCTTACAGATGTTTCACTTCGGGTTGGGGGTTTTTCCACACAGTACTTGACATGAGATGTCCTCTGCCCCTTTTCTCACCCTCCCCTCTCAAGATGTCATCCTAATCCTATAGTGTCTTTTCCCCACTTTTCCATTTCTTTTTCACTCTCCCTGCTCATCAGAAAGACCTTGGAGAAGAAAAGGTGGTCAGCTGCTTCAGGATAGGCACTCCTGTCAGCCCTTCAAGCCATGCTGTTGCAGGTTTGTGATTGACAGAGTTTTGACTTCTACTGAGCAATTAGGAGATGAGGAAGGTGGCCAGCACCACAAAATCTTTTAATTAATCCCTTAGCTGTGAAGTCCCCATACTTGTGGCAGGTCTGGCCAGCATCCAGGCCGATGGGAAAGTGTCTCCATGAGGCTGTAGTCTGTGTGGGCAATGTGAGGGATGCTGGGGGGCTTAATCTGCTGAGCCCTGGCCAGCTGTGCTATTTACACAACTGCCAAGCTCATTGATAAAAAAAGGCTCAGCTTATTTAGGTGGGAAATTGCCATTTTTTGGCACTGCTATGGGGAGCTGACTGAGACTGATTCCCATGCTGTCCCCATGCAGGCAGTCCCTCAGCACCCTCCTGTTCACGGGACCTGTGTTCATGGGACACAAGGGGAGCACCTCTGGGCAGACCTTGGTGGTGCTGCCAGTTCAAAGGGAGTCCTGCTGTGAATTAAAGGACTTGTTGGTGTACCTGCACTGCTTCTCCTCCATCATCCCCTCCCTGCCCCTGTGGTCAGTTAATGTAAGGAGAACAAGATAAATTCCACTGAGCCGGTTTGGAGACTTATTTCTGTTAAATCAGTTTCTTCCTCAAACATCATTGTTGGTTTTTGGAGCTTAAAGCAGGAGTAGGACTCCTTGTCCTTGAGGCCCTTCGTGTTGGTTTTTGAGGTCTCATTGCCATTTGCACCACCCCATGCTGGGATGTGGGGTGTACCGTGAGGGCTTCAGAAAGCCCGAACCAACTGAACCCTGGTACCAGTGACAATGCACCTGACTTCTGCACAAGCAACTGATGTGATGGTAGCACGGTGGGCTTGGAGAAGTGGGTCTGGAGAGAGCATCCAGGGCTCACCTCTCTACTTAGGAGAGCAAAATGGTTTGTTATGTCCATTTGCTAGTGTGAATTACATGTCCCTGGATGGATGTTCAAAAGGTTAAATATTGAAATGTATCTGGAAAAAATGACTGCGTATACAAGCTACAGTATCTTGTGTGATGCATTTAATATCCCTAATTTACATGCTGACAACTTTGCCATTTCTAAACAATGTTATCATTCATCTTTCTGATGATTAATCAGCACAAGCTTCAAACACTGTTTATCACACTTTGATGCAGCAATCAAACAAGAAAGGCAAGGTGTTACAGGGGCGTTTTTTGTTTGGGTTTTTTTTTCAAAAATCTTACAGTATTTACAAAAAGATGCTTTATTTTTTCTAACACCATTCTTAGAATTATTCACTCATTCACAATCAGTCATTGTATAAAAACGTCATTCAGAAATAGGTTTTAAAATACACCCACCCCTGTTGCATAGTATACAGAAAAATAGGCGAGAGTCAAGACACTTGATTTTTGAATGAGAATGTGAACTGATTCAGAGGTACAACATCTCTGAGGAAGAAAGATGCACTTCTCAAAAAATGATCAGCTGTAGTTCTCCTGATGCTAATGAGCTTCTTGCAGGTCTACTATCAAATTTCCCTTTTACAGATCAAGTATCTTTTGAGGTGTGTTGCCATACACACAATGCTTGCATTAAGGTCAAACAAATCATATTGCGATTAGATTTACTCTGCAGTATTTGCATGTGGACACTGACTACTGTGAGTTACACAAAGTACTCACAAGGATCAATGTTGGTTTCATGTGTCATGGCTCATCCCTGGAACAACTCAGTGGACCTGATTTGTTATTTCCAACTTCTGTATAATTGAGAGTCTGAATATACCCTTATACTTTGAGGATCTTTTCTTCTGTAAGAGGACCTTGGGTTCTGTTCACTGTAAGAGTTAAAAGGGCAGGCTGTGGAGGGATTAACAGGCACTGACTGTATCTATCCTGTTGACTTTCAAACAAAACTTGGTAATTTAGTCATTTGGTTATCTTGTATACTGATAATTTTTTTGCTTTAAAAATGTGCTCCAGTGAATTCATCGAGCCTGGTCCATTAAAGAGCAACAGGGAACTCTGAACAATAGGTGCTTGTTTTACAGCTACTGCAAATGCTTCGAAAGCACTAAATTGCCTTTTATACTCAACAGTCTAATAACAAAGACTGATTTTCTCCCTTTTTTTCCCCAATTGATTTGATGGTTCACTTGAGCTTTAAAAACACATTACATAAATCTTTACGGTTATTATAGAAGTCTTTTGTCAAGTTTAATTTGGTGTTTGGTTTTTTTTCCATGGTGTAATCATTCACCCTTAAACTCACGGTACCACACATACCCAGATCGTGCTTGACTCTGGATCCATAAGAGTAGTAAGTCCTAAAGGTTTATTTTGCATGGGGAGGGACGTAAATCCTTCCAAAGGCAGTTTGTCACTGAAAGCTCTTGGTTCAGAGGTATATCAGAAAAAGCGCCAAGCACTCCCAAAGGCACCTCTGACAACAGCTCTATCCTCTCCTGCTATTTAACTTTGCCGTTACAACTTTGTTTGGGCTTGATAGGCTGTGATGGAAATATTAGCTAGGATTAACTGAGAGGGTGGGAGATCCATCAGTGTAGACCTCTCTCCCCGCTGCAGAATAAAGGGGAATGTGCTGCTCACCGGGCAGATGTGTAGAAAGCAAGAGCTGGTAGAAAAGCAGTAAGTGTTGAAAAACCTTCAGGAACACAATTGGGTACAAACCCCTAAAACCTGAGCAGATGATATTCTCTTCACCAGAAAAAGCGGAGAGGCTGTTAAATGCCAGGCTTCCTCATCCTACTTTCTCCTGACCCCTGTGTGTCCAGATGCCTCTTCACTTTCCTCCTGTTTTTGAAGTGGAGGATTTCTATTGTTCTCCCCTTTCCCAGCACACCCCCCCCGCCCCGCCCCCGCGTGGTTTGTGAGGAAAGCCGGGCCCTGGAGGTGTGCAGGGCCAGGTCTCACTTTGGGGAAAATGAAGAAGGGAAGGCTGGGAGAAGTAGGATGCTCTCACTGCAATCCCACCGATCCACCTCTCTCGGCATTATGATCACTCAGCAAAGCACTTGGGTCTTTGACGAACGGGTTGGTATAGATGGGGTTTGGCTGGCCCTGTAAGGAGAAGGTGGGGCTCTGCTGGTGGTGGAGCTGGAGCTGAAGGAGTGAATCAGAAAGAACCCAGTTAAATGCACAGAGGTTTATCTCCATGCCTGAGCTTCTCAGCACTGGGAGCCAGGGTGAGCCTCTCAGTTAAAGATGCTGGGGTAAGATGTGTTCAATGCTCAGAGATGTCCACGTGCACACACCAGAAAATTTTGCGGATAGCCAGCCGGGATTCTGCTCTCATTGCCAGCGCTATAAATCTAGAGCAGCGACACCGACTTTTCTGGCTGTGTTTGGAGCAGCACAAAACCCAGCTTTACATTATAACCACTGTAAATGCAGGATGGGTCAAATTCATGCTTGGCGGAGCACGACGGAGGAGTGGGGGACAGCACTCTATTAATGAAGCTATTATTCAAACGAAGAACTTTAAAAAAAAAAAAAGAGAAGGATGGAGTTGCTGGTGACACTGACCAACATTGTTCGGGGATCACAGTAAGGAGATCTGCTGGGCGAACAGGGAGAGCAGAGCTAGCGCCAGGGCGCAGCTGCCGCCCGGGGGGAGCGGTGCCAAGGGGGCCGTGTTTCGGAGCATGCACTCCACCCTGGACCAGGAGCCATTGTTGGGCAGCGGCTGTATTCCTGCCAGGCTGCACATGATGTTGTAAATATCCACGGATCTGATGGGAGGCGCTCGGAAGTTGGATCGGAAATCTGTAGGGAAAACAGGCAAAGAGAGGAGTTGGCGTTGTATGGCTTGGGGTTAGCTCCTGAAATGTGGGCTGCTGCGGGGCAAGGGCCTTCCCTCAGACTTACCCAGCAGGCTGGGATGTGGCACACTGTACAATTTACAATATAGCTCAGCAAAAACATTTTAAATGTTTTTATTCATTATTTTTACTTCTAGTCCAATTTTATTCTGAAAACTAAAAAAATAAAAAATTAAGTACGGGAGCTACTTTACTGTGTGTGCTTGGTAGAAGATTTGATAGCCTCAAATAATTGTATTGCACATTCTGCTTTCCTTTCGCTCCTGTCTGCAGTTGCAGCCTGGTGCTCAGCGGTGTTTAAAGGGCCTGATGAAGTGGAAACCAGGGGGTTTGTGTCTGTCCGTCAGACAGGTGGCTGAGGTGTGCTGCAGCCTTCTCAAAGAAAGTGCTCTGCGTTAGTGAGTCCGAGTCGACCAACAAAAAGAGAATTCATGTGTTTCAAAGAGAATTAAAAATTTAGGCCAAAATTTAGGAAAATAGGGCAAAGGTATAGAGATACTGCACTGAGATGTCTGAGAGAGGCTGACCAAATCCCTTCACATCTCTCTGTCCTGTTTCTCCAGCTACAAAACAGATACAGAGCTAGAAACCTTCCTGGCATCCAGCCGTAGTGAGGAAATCCTGCCATCTCTTTGTAATTTTGGGGTGTCACAGAGTGCCACATCAGGGTCCTGACGTGCCAGGGGCTGCAGGGATGCTGGAGCAGGGGCCATGGGGCTGTAGGTAAGCGGGACACCAAGGACGGTGGCATTGTACCTGGCCCATATGCGATGAAGAAGGCTCTCATGTCCATGAGCTCGTTGTCATAGCCGTGCCAGCCGTTCTGCCAGGCCTCCTTCCTCCCCGTCCCGTTCTCCCAGAAGGGCAGCTTGTCCCTGCTCTGGGCGAAAACAGCAGAGCGCGGTTAGTGCCCGCCTGCCGGGCTGCGCGTGGGGTGCCATGGTGTGCCATGTTGTGTCTCCATGCGCTGTACCACCCCATCAGGCCCCTGCACCATACTGTCAGTTGCACAGGGGCTCATCACCAGGAGGGCTGATCCTTGGCTTTGCCATCTCAGGGAGTAGCC